>NW_026901872.1:3420000-3490000 GCF_033783945.1 Neopsephotus bourkii | reverse complement strand
CTACTATAGGGAAGCAGAATCATATCTGGCTGATAATGGTGCTATGGGATATATCCCCTCTTAGTGGGCACAGCCACAACTTCATTAACTTCACTCCCTATAACATATCTTTTTTAGTAGCAAAACCAAAGGGAACTAATGATTTAAAAACCATAATGTGGTAGCCTGATTAAAAAAAAATAAAACAAAGCAAAACAAAACAAAACACAACACAACATCCTTTTAACATCTAATCAATTCCAACTTCTGTTTAACAATTCATTAAAATAAAAATTAAACTGAGCACACAAATTATTTCAAATAGGTTTTAGCTCTCTCCATCCCACTGTAATAAAGACCAACAAAGACTATACCGAGTAGCGTCCCTCAGGGTTGGTGCTGGGACTGATCCTGTTCAACATCTTTGTCAGCAACTTGCACAGTGGGATTAAGTGCACCCTCAGCAAGTTTGCTAACAACACTAAGTGGTCTGGATGATAAGCTGGAGGGAAGGAATGCCATCCAGACGGAGCTTGGCATGCTTGAGAGGTGGGCTGATGCCAACCTCATGAAGTTTAACAGTGCAAAAGGCAAGGTCCTACACCTGGGTCAAAGCAATGCCAGGCACAGATACAGGTTGGGCAGAGAAGAGATTCAGAGCAGCCCTGCGGAGAAGGACTTGGGGGTGTTGGTCGATGAGAAAATGACATGAGCTGGCAGTGTGCGCTTGCAACCCAGAAAGCCAACCGTATCCTGGGCTGCATCAAAAGCAGTGTGACCAGCAGGTCAAAGGAGGTGATCCTGCCCCTCTACTCTGCTCTCGTAGACGTTACCTGGAGTATTGTGTGCAGTTCTGGTGTCCTCAACATAAACAGGACATGGATCTGTTGGAACAAGTCCAGAGGAGGGCCACGAGAATGATCAGGGGACTGGAGCACCTCCCGTATGAAGATAGGCTGAGAAAGTTGGGGTTGTTCAGCCTGGAGAAGAGAAAACTATGTGGAGACCTCATAGCAGCCTTCCAATATCTGAAGGGGGCCTTATAAGGGTGCCAGAGAGGGACTCTTCATTAAGGACTATAGTGACAGAACAAGGGGTAACGGGTTTAAACTTCAACAGGGGAAGTGCAGGTTGGATATTAGAAAGTTCTTTACTGTGAGGGTGGTGAGGCACTGGAACAGGTTGCCTAAAGAAGTGGTAAATGCTTCAGGCCAGATTGGACATAGCCTTGGGTGACATGGTTTAGTGCGATGTGTCCCTGCCCATGGCACGGGGGTTGAAACCTTAAGGATCTTAAGCTCCTTTCCAACCCTAATTATTCTATGATTCTATGACTCTATAAAGACTATTCTAAGGTCTAGTACATGAAGGACATATAATGACCATTAAAAAGACAAACACACAAAAAAATAATCAAAAGAAGAAAAAACAGTCAGGGAACTGTTTGGGGCACGAGGCAGAGGGGAATTGTACATGCACAGTTGTTTCAACAGATTGAGAATAAATCAGATCTTTTGTGCACATGTAACTCTTTTGAACCTATTCAGTCAGATACGTCCATGCATTTAAGTCACTGCAAATACGGAACAGCCAGTATCCATATATGCAATTGGGCTGCAATAAGTCCAGTTCACCTGGGATGTGTTGGAGCTGATATTCACGTATCTGTCTAGAGAAAACTGCACAGAAAATCTTCCACAAACTGTGTCAAAACTGCTACTACTTCCCTAGCACAATAAAGGTCCCTAGTAGCAAACAAACCTGCAGAAGTTCCCACTGGAGGATGGCTTAGTGAGAGTCTCTAGAAGTATCTAATACTTCATTAAAAAAAATAAAAAAATAAATTGGAAGTTTGTGCTACTTCTTCCTGCATACACATACTATTCATGTCTTCTTCAATAATATGAAAGGCTTCTGTGTTTTCCATGCAACAAAACCAGATGTTTTCTGGCTTCTTAGTAAATAACAACCCATTAAGAAAAAAACCTTGCAATTTTGTTTTTCACCTTTGTAGTCCATTAACTGTAATAGCTTTTAATGTACTTAAAGCATTCTTGAGCCTCCTGGGCTGAGTGAAAAGACGCACCAGCAACCAGAGTGCCAAAAGGTTATATTGGTGATACCAGCTTTGTCGAACCTTTCATTTACTGGATCTTTATATTATCTGTCATAGGTTAAAAATTTGACTACTACCTGTTTAGGGTTTAAGAAGTATATAAAGCTAAAATCAAGATCACTTTCACAATGCACTAAATAATGTATAAATTCATAGCCTGAACTAAGTATCTTAAGGAATTACCAACTAAAACAACCCCTTTGTGTATATCTGTATAAAAATATTTAACAGATAAAAGTATGTTTACACAAGCAGCTGGACAGTAGAACTGTGCAGCAAAATTCTTCTGTATATCAAGTAGTAACAAATGTCTTTAAAAAAGCTCTTTCTCAGGGGACTAAATGAAATCGTAACAATAAAAACAGAATTTAAGCAAAGTTCTGGATCATTTGTTAATTTTCCTAGACGACAGCTCATCCATGCTAAACATTCCTTTGATTTGTTCATATTTATAAAATATACTCATATGTGTTTCTATTTTTATTAAGGTAAAACTGAACATTAAATGAAACTGAACATGAGCTGGCAGTGTCCACTTGCAGCCCAGAAAGACTGCCATATCCTGGGCTGCATCAAAAGGAGTGCAACCAGCAGGTCAAAGGAGGTGATCCTGCCCCTCTGCTCTCCTGAGACCTCACTTGGAGTACTATGGGCAGTTCTGGCATCCTCAACATAAAAAGGACATGGAACTGTTGGAACAAGTCCAGAAAAGGGCCATGAGAATGATCAGGGGACTAGAGCACCATCTGTATGAAGACAGGCTGAGAAAGTTGGAGCTGTTCAGCCTGGAGAAGAGAAGCCTGCGTGGAGACCTCATAGCAGCCTTCCAGTATCTGAAGGGGGCCTATAAGGGTGCCAGAGAGGGATTCTTCATTAAGGACTGCAGTGACAGGACAAGGGTTAATGGGTTTAAACTTCAACGGGGATGTTCAGGTTAGATATAAGGAAGAAGTTCTCTACTGTGAGGGTGCCAAGGCACTGGAACGGGTTGCCCAAAAAATGCTCCATCCTTGGCGGTGTTCAAGGCCAGGCTGGACAGAGCCTTGGGTGACATGGTCTGGTGTGAGGCATTCCTACCGCTCATGGCAGGGGGGTTAGAAGTAGATGATTTTAAGGTCCTTTTACAACCCTAACCATTCTATGATTCTATGATTCCAAGGTGAATGCGTATGCTTGATATATATTTACACTATCGATATATTATAAAGGAATTTACTCTCATAATGCACAATGAATATTTAGCTATATAGAATTACACACTATTAGTTCCCAGGTTGATGCATGACTGCTAACAGTAAAATATAATTCTAATTTTGGAATATTTATATTATTTTCCACATTTCACTAAGGATATTTTTGAATTTTAATATTCTATTTTACAAGATATTAGCCAGAGTTCTCAGATTGCTCACATCTCTACAGGGGAACATAAAATAAAAACAGAGAGAAAGACTGGGACTCTTTAATATGTGGATTTGATAAAGTTAGACCTTAATTGCTGCTATCACAGTAGTCAAGGCACAGTTATTGTTGACTATGTGAAAAAAACTTAGGAAATTTCCATTAATATTATAGTTTAAAAGCTCTTCTGAAAGAAATTGTTTAGCTTCCTTTGTGACCATGGTGAATATTTTATATTTTGTTGTAGAAAAAAGCATGCATATTTTCAACAAGAGAGTGTCCTTCCCATAACACCTCAAATAACATGTTCAATTTAAAATGTAAGCATGACATTCAGGCTTCATTTGCTGTTGGTGTCAATCTAAAAAAATATAAATTGATGCGGACAGAAAATTCTAATCTGATGCCCTAGGGCCAGATCCAATAAAACACTTAAGCATCTAAATTTGGTGTTAAAGCAACTAACTTTTATGTGTTTGTCGTCCCCCTGTCCCTCCCGCCAAGGGAATCTTGGGGTGCAGTGAGCTGGGTCTTACATCCTTACAGTGTTTAGGGTAGGGATGCTAGGCAGGTACCAGTTACCCAAACCAGGTGCTGCAAACTGGGATTGAATGAAGTTAAAAAATAGGACTATAGTCTGTCTAAAGTCAACAGAAAATCATATGCTTCTACCAGGAGCTAGTAAATAGATAAACTCTGGCAATAGGACCATGCTATAAATTCCATCTTGCAGCCCCCACATGGCCAGAGTCTGGGTCATAAAGGCAAAAATATATTGGTAAAATATACTTTCCTCTTTTACATAAAGGACAGTGATTAAGGATACTGCCCAGAAAATATATTACAGGTTCAGTTCTTTCTTTGGTCTACAAGGAATTAGGGGTGTGTGTTTAAGTCATTGATTACTCTGAACTCTCTTTTTTTTTAAGCACTTCAGATCAATGAGCAAAAAGAGGATCAGGATTCAGCTGTCCAGTCTTTAGGTTCTCTGCTAGTTCCTCTATTCTATGCTATTTCCAAATTTAACAGACAGCATCACTGAACAGCTGAATGAGTATTTAGTCCCATAAAACCATCAAAACCACAATTTTTGCACAGACTGGCAGATCTGCACGACCTCAGATAACAGCTGAGCAGGATAAGTGATAAAATATACCTTACCAAAACTGAGGGACTATCTAAAGCAAACTCTTGAAGTCATAGAAAAGACCTGAAAAGACTCAAGAGCCTTATTTTTAACTTAATTAAAAAAAAAAATAAATGAATGGATCTTTTCTAATATGACTCCTATACTTTACAAAAGTCCTTCTTGTGAAATCTGACCTAATAAAACCAAACGTTCATCATCAAACAGTCCATAATTAGAGGCTACAAAATCAGATACTTGGTTTTGATGATGGCTGTCAAGTACTTGAACTAGTACCATATACTTGAACTTACCTCGTTCTTCCCAAGATCATTTGCAGTTCTACAGCCTCCTTTCAGTAAAATTCAAAAATCTGCTACGCTTGAAATCTAGACTAACTGACTTCTCTGTCCATACAGGTAATGACATTTTAAGTTACGCACGAACTATCAGGCAGCGATGCTCTGCGCTGTCTCCTGCAGTCCTCCCTAGTCCAGACTAGGAACCTGGCTGGATCACAGCATAACTCTTAGCAAAGATAAGTTTTCTCCTCATGGAACCCCAGGAGTGGGTGGAACTTCAAATCTGTACATTTGGTCTTGCCCCATCATGAAGCTAGGACATGACCAAGTTGCACATCTGGAGTCAGCAGCCAGAAAATGTTCACAAAACCTATAGGTTACACAGGGTCTTTGATAACAGAAACTCTTCCTGGTTTCCTGCAACAAATATTGACCTAAAGCCTGATACAAACTTTCCAGTTTTAATAGACAGTGAATCAGACCCGTAAAACCTAATGCGATTCTTGGTGGCATAATGACAACCTGACTCCAATGGAAGGTGAGGTCACTCGAGACTGCACACACCAGAAACTGAGAACAGATTTTGAGGACAGTCTAAAGGCGAATTTTAGAAAATAAACAAAACCAGACAAGAGATTACTGGTAGCTTAAACTCCTCCTTGCCACTAATAATAATTCTGACTGAATTTTGAATAAAATGCATGTGATATTTGAAAGCCTGAATGCCCTCAAACTGTTACTCAGTTTGCAAGTGCCAACAAATTGTTTCTAAATATATTACATTATGTTGCATGGACTCGGTAAATTAGCTCCTTTGGTTTATGTTTATAACAGTAAGATGTTATTTTCTTTCCTGTTTCCAACTTATAGATCAGGTCAGAGAAATGATTCACCCCGCTGACATATGTTAAGTCCTTTCAAAATTTAGTATGTTGATCAGTTGCCTCTGATATAACTTTGTTCCTCCTTTAAATTCTGTTAGCTGTAAATAAATTGTTCCCTGATTTCAGATTAGTTGAGAGATTTTTTGTCTTTTCAGTTTTTTAAATGGAAAAGGAGACAAGAAGAGAAAAAACAGGGCCTTCTTTACGAGGCAGGATTTCCCAGGTTCAATTAAAAACCATTTAGTTGCAGCTAATAGATTTCTGGCAACAAAAGTGGCTTAGAAGAAAACACAATAATGTTTAAATGCTTCATGATACTGAATTACACCTCCTGTTTTCGTCTTTTTCTTCTGAATCAGATGGTGAAGGTGATCATGTTTCAAAAACAAGAGTACCAACTCCTATATATGTGTGTTTGCATTTATAAATATGGTTTCATTCCAAATGATTTGCAGTGGTAAGCAAGAGTTTGGAAATCTGATTGCAGGCTCACAGTGACAGAAGAAGATAATTACTATCTCCACAACTATCTGTAAGTTAGATCACTTGTTTTAATACAGATTAGATAAGTATTAAAGTTACAAGATTGGTATGAGAGACATGATAAATGTAGTCATGACAGAAAACAATTTTTAATTTAGTATACCCTATCAATCTAGATAGCCCATGAATATTTACCATTAATTCAGTAGGCTAGAACAGAAGGGGGGGAAAAAGAACAAAAAAATAGAAGGTTTGACCTAAACAAGGACTGAAGAAAAAAGAATTCTCAGCAGTTTTACTGAGAACAGATCTTGCAAAAATGTGAATTGGCAATAAACTGGAAAATACATTTGGGTTACGATCAGAAATAAACCCTTCAAAAAATTGAATGACATGCATAAATAGGAGCAACTCTTAATATGTACTTCTCTTTGCAGGATTTACCAGTCTGATTACACTTAAATGAGTAACTTCAAAGGCTGAAATAAAATCATTTATGGAAATTCAAAACAAACCTATTTGATCACATCATACTTCACAGCAGGGATACAATTTGCAGGGGCTGAGTGAGGGCATAGTATAAGCTAAAACAGGTTGTGTGTGCAATGAACCAAACTAAATGGTTTATATAAAAGAAATGTTGTTTCCATTAATTTTTCTAGTAATCCTATTAAAAATGCCACCTGTCCAGAATAGAACTGTCCAGATTTTAATTCTTTTTCATATCTCAGTGTTCAAACACAAGGCAGAGAAGATATCATAGCTATAAAAATATAGCCCAAAATGTCTTTTTTCTGAAATCCTTATTACTGCAGCACTTTCCCCAGCTCTGTTTCTATGCCTACCTATTATACCTTTTACTTTTTCTCTTGTGCTTAAAGAACTGATTTTTCTGAGAAGCCCAAAGAATATTTTTTCAGTGGATATGTCATAGTTCTAACTTCTCTTTAACTAAAACATGTTTAGTTTATAATCCACATATAAGTAAATATAACACCAATTTACCTTTTAAAATTCCACCACCACCCCTCCAAAATCCCCTGTAACAACCCTGAACAGAAACTTAACTTTGAATACCAACAGAGATGAAATGGTGTCATAATCAGCATAAGTGCATGTGGACTATTCACCTAGATCAAACACTTTGGTCATATACTCAATTAAATTTAAATCCCATTATATAATGTGTACCAGCCTCATTTTATGCAATTGCCTAATTTAATGGCTTGGTATTAGCCTTTTTCATTTTTGCACACATGGACTAATTTTCACGGTGCTCAGTCCCTTTGGGAAGTAGGTCATTAAAGTCAACTGGATGGAGACAGAAACTTAATACCTAAACAGTGTTGTAGAAGGGTCAGCAACACAACAGTAATGTAAAACTATTTTTCACTCATCCTTCTTTGTAATATCTATGAAAATCCCCCTCATTTAAATATTGCTCATTAATCTCAAGGACCACAAAGTAGAAGAATGAAGGAAGCTATCATTCTGTTAAAATTTAATTTGTGAAGCAAAACGCAAACAAGCAAAAGATCCCAATTAAAAAAATAAAAATCACAATTATAATACTATTTAGCTGTTGAGACAATACTTGTTTTGTATTTTGATTGTATAATGATACTCATATTACCTTTCTCAATGTGTATTCTTTTTGTCTCATGTCCCACGTCATGACCAGCCAGATCACCCTCCTTAGGCCCAGGCAGGACATTAGGTGACAAACCCATCAGCATTTGGTTCATAGATAGCCCGTTCTGATGAACAGCTGCTAGACACAAGTGCAGGCAGAAAGAAAATCAGCTGTTATATTAACAATACACTTTTGTACTTATTTTATATAGTTTTATTCTTAATTATGCAAGAATTCTAACCACAAAGTTACTCAATTTGTGCTATGAGTATCTATACTGCAAGACAGTTTCTTCCTGTTACTTCTAGTTCAAAACAATTAATTTTAAAAAAGAAGTGTTCAGTATCTTTGGATAAAGTTGGATACTTAAACGTATTTTCTTGTTTATTTAACAAGAACTGACATGCAAAATGAAGCAAGCTCCAAAGACACAGAAGGTTCTGAGTTACATACTTTTTTTAGTTAGTTAGCTGTAAAAAAAATCTTGTCTATCAGTATTCCCAATATGCAGTTTGTAACTTCCCTAAATAAAGCATTGTGGCCTTCCAGGTGATAAACACGTTTTCAAAATCCACTGTGCAACAGTAGGATTGCTTATTTGCTCATCGGACACCTTGACAAGCTCTTTCCAACAGTTCTCAAACAGACCTTCATGACTCTCGAAACACACCTCAGAAACGCATACAGGATGGTTTATACTCCTATGCTTTTATCCTGAAAAACTGTATTTGCAAGAGGCTTATGCTATTTTTAATAAAGCATTTCTTTATGTACTACCCTTATTTCTGTAGCCTACATCTTACTCTTGCTGGCACCACAAAAGCAGATGTACTTAAGGCGTGATGTTAACAATCAGTTAAGAGAAAAAAAGACTTGTTTTATAAATAAATAAGTTACTGAAACGATCCAGTATTTAAGGAACTCTGTTATGCTCACATTGGAATAAACAATGTGCAAAGGTCCCACTCCTCTCTGCTGGTAAGTAAGCAGAGTAAGCTGAATTTGTTTACAAAAAAAAAAGTGTCATTCATTAAGATAACCAGTAAGTCTCTATTTAACTTTTTTTTTAACAGAATAATAGAAAAGGTCTCCAATGTTTTGTTTGGTTTGAGCTTTTTTAGTATAATAATCGATTTAAATAAAAAAAAAAAACAAACAAGCCCTAATTACAAATCCAGGTTTATAAGATTTTTTTTCCAGAACTTTCCTTATGAACTCTGTGGTAGGTTGACCCGGGCTGGATATCAGGTACCCACCAAAGCCACTCTGTTGCTTCCCTCCCCAAGAGAGAGAAAATATAACAAAAGGCTCGTGGGTCAAGCTTAGGGAAATAGTTAGGTCACAGTATATGGAATGCCAGTTTAATCTGCAATCTGAATCGTCCAAGTGATAAGAAAACAGAATTTTCAGCTTGTCATGGTCAGGCCTCATTTCTTTTCTTTGGTAAATCATTTTTCATTACATAGTAATGAAAGATCTTTCATCAGAAGGTCAATGAAGAGTCAGCTTCATAAGTCTGCAGAAAGCCTGAAAGGGAGCAGTCTAAAAGATGCATGTGCTGCTTTCTGATCACCATGACTATGTATTTCATATAGGTTTTTCCTGGCCTTCTATCTGCATGCCACATCCTCTAGTTTCGCCTACTAACAAATTCCACTGTGGGAAGGTGCCCTGAAAGCAGAAAAACCTGCAATGGAGCAATAATAAAAGGAATGGACAAGCACAATATGAATTTTAAGTAAATATCCATAAAGTGTGTATACAACCTTGATTTCCAGCCTTTTGCACTGGAATATCATAGAACTCAGGGCTTTTGCCATGTAATTTACATCCTGTACTTGGAGCCTTGATACTAATGGTATCACTCTGAGACACTATGGTTTAATTTCACTCCATCCATTGTGAGCTATGAGGAGACAATACTCTCTGTATCATATTTCTCAACATTCTAAATTTTTATATTAAAAAAAATTATGGAGTACACACATTTTTATTGATTTAACCTAATTCTTCTCTTTACCAAGCAATTCTATCATGTAAAATGTTGCTTATGAAGTCAGATTCAATTTAGAAATCAAACCAGAGTAACTAGATTAAATAAAACTCAATTTCTTTAAAAAATGTTTACACTATATGTTCAGTTCTAAAACTAATCTAGCAAATTGCTTCTCAGCTGCAATTCTGTATATCATAGCTCATATCTTTATGCTTAATATGACATGATGGCAGTTTATACCAGTATCCGTTAATGTAGCATCAGATATTATGATACTGTAAACTGGGGAACATAATGTTGGGAGATAGTTATTGCAGCTGAACTTCGGAACATGATACATTTGAGATCTATTTAAGATGAGGGTATTTTGATTAGAAAAACCAGCTGCACCTAATCAAATTTGAAGTGGTGACAAGGAGAAGAATGTGACCTACGGATTCTGTCTGAAGAGCTCTCAGTCCGTGCAGGAGAGCTGGACACACTGCTGCTTCGATGAGAAGATGGATGGCTGCCAGGTCTTCGGCCCTCTTCAAGAGAAGGAGCAGGAGAAGGGCTATCTGGAACACGTTCCTAGACCCCACAAAAAAATAATTACAGAAAAAAAAAAAAAGAATGTTAAAATAAAATTCTGTTTCCACTTCACTAAAATGTACCTTCCTTCTAAATGATAACCTATTCTTTCCACTGTGAGGTGTCCAGGATTTGCAGGGTATTCTCAAAGCCAACTCTGCAATTTTAGTATGCTAGACCTTATGTTTTAGTATGCAATGTGAGCACTGCTCATCCTGTCAGGCTTTTAAACTGATTTCTGAACTACTTATAAAAATAAGGGATTTGTTTTGCCATTTTTTTTTTCTCCACACCCCCCCCCCCTTCTATCAGCATGCTGTTGAATTGGAAGAATACATTTTGGCTTGTAGACTTTAGCGTAATTTTTGTAAATAAAAGATCAGACGCTCTTGTGTCTGTTACAGTTTATGCTGAATTTTACTCCATATTTTAATTTCAAAGGGATTTCTTGAGCAACTATGTCTTATGGAATTGCCATGGATCATAAAGAAAATATAATCTCCCCAAACTATACCAGTAACTGATGGAAGTCCAAGTATCTGCTTATACCATGAAGAACAAACCTGGAATTAATCACATTTTTTGTAACAGCGTAGCCATATCACTGGTCTTACCATTATTTCAAAATGGGGAAGAAACACCCATTCATGATTTTCTCCCAAGGGGAATGAGCGGCATGGTAGCCAGGAGGAGCTATGATGCACTTTGAGATGCTCCTTGATTCTAAAAATTAGAGCATAAGGACTGTGATGGTTTGAACTGCACTTCTGTTATGTAAGAACCATCGGTATGTAGCAGATAGAAATATCTGACATTTACACAGACCTTTGACAGAAACAATAAACAAAGGGAGATGAGCTCAGAACAGTCCTTTCTAGAGAATTCTCTCTTTTCCTGCAGTTTCCTTTTTATTGCTGATAGATCCCAAAACTCCATGTCATTGCTAAAATATGTGTGTATGTGTGAGTTAGGTCGGTTTAGTTGAACAGTGATAAAAATAAAGAATGCTTATAACGGAAATCTATTGGCGGGACTAAAAATGTTAAACTAGGATTTTTTTTGGTTTTTTTTGTTGTTGACTTTTTTTTCTTTTGATAACTGAAATACTGAATTCTAATTAAAAAAAAAAAAACAACCAGCAAACCAAACCCCCAAACAACCCAAGCCAAAATCAACAAACAAGTCAACAACTTGTAAACACTAAAATCACTGAAAGCTTTCAGTAATGAAAAGATACTGGAAGTATGTATTCATACATAATAGTATATGTTCAATAACACATATGAAACCTTGGTTCTCCAAATGTCTATAGGTTTTCCTGAAAACAGCATCACATTCCTCACACAGCAAATTGTTTTTGCAGCAGTCATTATTTTTCATTCACAGTAGCGAGACAAATATTTATTTCTCTGAATGCATTCTATGAAACTTACCAGTATGACTGTCTGTAGTAACCAATAAATTTGTTCCAGGTAAGCTTCATAATAAATATTCGCTAAACTTGAGATTCTGATTGCAAATGGATTCTGTGGGTCTATTGGTGGAGTGGGAGCAGACTTTCCAGAGCAATGCTTGAAGACACTTAAGTGGATACCGCTCTAATAGTTGCAGGGGTACAAGTCAAAAACATTGATGATAGTTTAACTGCATCATAGCTCTAGGCTTATTAGGACTTTGATTGTGTCTATATGTCCATGAACCGGGTGTTCAAGAGGAGGATTGTAATGCAGATGTTTTCAGAATGTAGAATATTTATTTCTTTAGATTTAGGAGGATTTAAACATGTACAGAGTACAGATTTAGTATAAATTGGAACACGGCATATTTAATCATTCATTTAATATATAGTTTCACTGCTTGTCATACAATGTATTGTTCTTAGAAGGGTTTCATTAAAATGAAATCCAGTGAGCACGTAAGATTTGAATACAGAGCTGCAGTCAATTAATTTATTTAAACAGCTTAATTTGTTTATCCTATTTATTTATGTGTGCTTTTACAGCACATGCTATGAGATGGATAGAGCAAAAGGAATGCACAGGACAATAAAATATAATTACTGCACAAACAAAATAAATAATAAGGGGGTTTTAATATATAATATGACATAGCAGACAAACTCAATGAAAAACTGTATGTACTGGCTTTATCAATTCATTTGTAAAATACCCCTTAACTCCAACAAAACATGGAATTGAACTATGCAGGAACTGAGAATATATTAATTTACTACTTTAACTCATTTTTTTATATCCTTGCTTCATAACTCCACAATCAATAATATTAGTCTATAGCAATTTTTTGTCTTTATCAAAACTAGATGCAATAATAAATGGAAGTGCTACTAAAAATTAATTGAAATACTCTAGCTTTAAAAAGTCATCATGATAAACTAATGGAGCTGGAATATCAATATATGCTGCCTTTTTTACTAGAGATTTTGTGTAGAAAAGATGGATTTTGTTTGTGGTACAATATTACTATCACATTTAGACTTAATTTCAAAATTTTCAAAAAAGGAAATGTGTGAAATTGTGATCAGTAAAGAAGTCAGATCATAAGAGCTATATTGTAACTTCTGCAAAAATGCCACTTTAATACAAGTAAGTCTACATGACACAGTAAAGAAAGAATTTACTGCATTATAATGCTCACAACAGTAATCACCTAGGATACTGTCCACTGTCCAGTATTTTTCCTAAAACCTGTCTAGTCCCAGGACAAACTTAATTCCACTTAATTAAAGATACTTCTAGAGAATCTGGTGTGGGCTTGTACTGTAGTATCACTGCACTAATTTGTGCTGTAGGCTCACTGTCTCTCAACACGTAAGTGAAAAGAGAGAGATATAAAATCTGAGTGATTAATGGCAGTATCTAAATGCAGTTTTGAGACATGAGCTAGAGATGAAATTTCAGAGACACCTGTATGTAGGATGCTACATGACGGGGCCAATCTTGAAGGTAAGTTCTCTCCCATTTCAGTCAGCTGAGATAAAGACAATGAAGTCAATGGTGCCTTTCGCAAAACCAGATACTTACAGCTCCACTTAGGTGCTCACATTTGAGCTATCTGAGCCACATTTGAGATTTCACACCACGTTGACAGACAGGACCCACAAAAGACATGCTGCCTTCTGGAGAGGCAGCAGGATGCCAAAAAAACTATCCTTGCACTTACTGGTTGATGAGCGGAATAGCTCCCAAAATGCTATTGTCAATATTTAAGAGAAAGCAAGAAACACAGAATTATTTATTGCTTGTAAAACATAACCCTCACTAGCTACATTTTTTCTCCATTTTTTGCTTCCCTATTTGTTTCTACGTGTGCTCACAAGTAAAAAGTAGTGTGAACGATTTTAGCCATTTAACATATGGTTGACCAACTTTTCAAAATTGGTAAGACTCACAATTAGGAATCAGGACTGGAGCCTTTATTAAGCAATGGCCAACACACTCTTAAGGGCCAAATTTAAAGCACCCCTTATCTTGGTGCTCTTTACAACCAGATCCAAATCATGAATCCTAAGCATTTAAGAATCTGACATTTAATTCCTCCAAAAATGTTCCTACGATATATGAAACTTTCACTCTAGGGAGCTGCAATGCCCTTTCCCATACTCTTACTTCACTGACATTACATGTTACACACCTTCAATATCAAGTCCGTTTCATAAATAACAGGATTTTTCCCTTGACTCTGGGCATTTTTTATTATTACTGTTTTGCAAAGAACAGATAAAAGTTTTTAACTATAAAAGATTTTAACTTATAAGATTGAAGTTGCCTCTAGAATGAGCAACCCCACTCCAATTTAGTTTGAAAATATCTGACATCATTCACAACATAACAGTTTTAGCTGCTCCAAGTAAAATGGAAGTATATATTTCTACATCTTTCAAATAGCTCTTTGCAAAAATTCAAAGACAAACTCTAAGATCTCATTCCAAAAGTTCCTTTTAAGTAACTTCCTACTAAGATTTATCTTCATATATTAGCAATGGTATCCAAAAGCCCTTTAATCCTTTATTTCTGCTCCAGCAAAATATTTTCATTGTTCAAAAAGTGCATTACCAAAACTCTTCCTCAAAAATATATGAAAACATGAAGTTGATGGAGTTCAGCTCTTGGTCCCTGTATCACTATCAAAAGAAGACATTTCAGTAATATCTGTAGGATTGATCCTTCTGCTCCTAAGAAGACAGGCAAGTCAGTGATATCTCTTAGGTTCTCTCCACCTTCATGTCTCAGCTTTCTCCTTTGTTCTAGTTTCTCTGTAAGACTCATCTCTTGGGCTTAGTCATCTTTTTAGTCATGGACTGAGCTCTAGACATACAACTAAATATAGCTCTAGAGGTATATTGCCTTTAAAACTATTTGGCTGTCTTCATGCTCTTCAGTACTTAACAAACTCCTTCAAGGACGTTTGTGCTTCAACTCACTGGAGGATAAAATAGCTTACTTTCAGCACTATACTTTTCAACAGTATAGGTAACTTCATACTGGTGAAAGGACAGATGACATGCTGTTTCATACACTATTAATTAAGGAAAAAAAAAGTAAAAAGTGTTTAATCAGAAAGAGATTTATAATATTCTGACCTTTCTAGGAAGGCACCTGGCTTCCAAGCCTTTTTGTAGTAAAATTATAATAACCTCTTTCACAATGAGGAAAACACAGACTTTTTACTCTTCAATTCTTTACTGACCTATTTTGAACTTCTGTGAGAAGTATTCCAGGAATGGCTTTCTTGTAGAATGGCATACTTATTTGACATTATATTATCTGAATGAGTGAAAAACTTGAATTACATGGGTATCTTTTGTATTCCCTCCAACAGGGTATTTTGCTTTTACAGTTTCCTTTTTCTTTCAGCTTTAGTCTACAACACTGTAAGACTCCAAATTAATGTTTAGTCCTAATATTTACAAGCTATTTTTGGACCTATGTCTTTTTTGTGTGTGTGTTCTTTCAACTGAATTAATAAATTATATTTTGCCTACTAAGTGAATACTTGATCTAACAAACAAAATACTCTTCAAAGGTATACAAAAAAAACTACAAACCCCACGCAATATGTAAACATACAGACATGCAAAAAACCTCTCCAAACTGAATAAGCAATTTCTTAGTGGCAAGTTGGACAGACTTTTCCTGTGGTTTTCTGCTTTTTGTCTCCTCCTTTGAAAATTTAGTCTTACTTGAAGAACAACTATTCAAGCTTAAGAAGCACCACTAGGAATTAACCCCTCAAAGCGAATTCAAACTGTACATCCAGTCAAACAAGAATTCATCTGAATGCATGCCACTATCAGTACTAAAAATGTCTACATCTGAGCTAGTCACCCCGGGCTCATTTTTTACCAGCACATTTACATTTCCAAGGTACAACTCACCTAATTCTAAAGTAGCTATCTAAAATATGTCCACTGAATTTCACCCTAGAAGACAGCAAAATGCATCCTATCCCTTGTACCTGGCCTCATGGCCATTTAGCATCAAATTAATCTTACACCACGTTTATAGTTCGCTGTTATACATGTGAATATGAAAACTGCCAAACAGAAAAAAATTGTATTACCTTATCTATGTCAGGTGCTATCTTTAGATACCTACTTTACATGATGCAAATTAATTCATTAGGTTCGAACTGCATCTCGGAAACATGCATGTTAAAACAAATACTAGGATTCCATATATTAAGAAAAATACACTATTCTAAATCACAACCTGTCAGACAGACAGTTACAGTCCTCTAAGCCAATTCCAAAAAAAAAAAACAAAACAAGAAACTTCTACCAAAAGATAAAATAAATAATTTTGATCATATAACTACAGTATAAGTTGTGGTAAATGGCTCAATGTCCAGCTGGAGACCAGTAACGAGTGGTATCCCTCAGGGAGCAGTTTTAGGACCAGTCTTGTTCAACATCTTTTTCAGTGACATGGACAGTGGGATTGAGTGCGCCCTCAGCAAGTTTGCCGATGACACCAAGCTGTGTGGTTCGGTTGATACGCTGGAGGGAAGGAATGCCATCCAGAGGGACCTTGACACGCTTGTGAGGTGGGCTGATGCCAACCTCATGAAGTTTAACCATGCCAAGTGCAAGGTTCTACACCTGGATGGGAGCAATCCCAGACACAGCTACAGGCTGGGCAGAGAAGAGATTCAGAGCAGCCCTGTGGAGAAGGACTTGGGGGTGCTGGTCGATGAGAAAATGAACATGAGCCGGCTTCAGTGTGCGCTTGCAGCCCAGAAAGCCAACCGTATCCTAGGCTGCATCAAAAGGAGCGTGACCAGCAGGTCAAAGGAGGTGATCCTGCCCCTCTACTCTGCTCTCCTGAGACCTCACTTGGAGTATTGTGTGCAGTTCTGGCATCCTCAACATAAAAAGGACATGGAACTGTTGGAACAAGTCCAGAGGAGGGCCACGAGGATGATCAGGGGACTGGAGCACCTCCCATATGAAGATCGGCTGAGAAGGTTAGGGCTGTTCAGCCTGAAGAAGACAAGGCTGCATGGAGATCTCCTAGCAGCCTTCCAGTATCTGAGAGGGGCCTATAGAGATGCTGGTGATGGGCACTTCATTAGGGACTGTAGTGATAGGACAAGGGGTAACAGGTTAAAACTTCAACAGGGGAAGTTTAGATTGGATATAAGGAGAAAATTCTTTATGTAAGGGTGGTGAAACACTGGAATAGGTTGTCCAGGGAAGTTGTGAATGCTCCATCCCTGGCAGTGTTCAAGGCCAGGTTGGACATAGCCTTGGGTGACATGGCTTAATGTGAGGTGTCCCTGGTCATGGCAGAGGGGTTGGAATTTGATGATCTTTAGCTCATTTCCACCCCTAACTATTCTATGATTCTAACTAATTTATAAGGTGGGCCAGGTTGGATGGAGTCTTGGGTGACATGATTTTGTGTGGTGTCCCTGCCCATCGCAGGGGAGTTGGAACTGGATGATCTTAGGGTCCAACCCGAGCTATTGTACGATTCTATGACTAGGCCAAAATAAAGGAGTTCAGCTACACTTTGGCCTAAGATCTTCTCATGCTAAAGGAAGAAGAAGAAAATATGCATATAAGTATTTATATTAACATTTTTAATAAAAATAAAAAAAGCTATTCTAACCTGCAGATTTCCTCTGCTATATTGAAGTTCATACAAATAGCTTTATGATTCATATTTTCTGCTGTCATGATAAAAATAAAATGAAATATTAATTTGCTTTATAATAACCTTCGAACCTTGTATGTGTATCACAATTTTTGCATTTGCTCTCCCAATTGCATATTGGCAGATATTTTTAGGAGCTGATAGTCTTATTTTTATTCTAGAATATTTATTGTAATGACTTCTTACTATTTAAGTATTTTATATTGAGTTAAATTTCTCCTTTTACGAAGAAAACTTAATTTTACTTTGTGTATCAGATAATGAGGACATGAAAGTAAGTTTACTTTTCATGCGCTTGTGCATAATATATTTTTCTCTGCAGTCAAGACAAACACTTTAAAGTAATGTCAAATTTTCTGTTTTGATTGAACAAATGTCTCTCGAAATAATAGGTTACCTGAAATGTCACGCATTTTTCAGGTTAGGCATCTAAAAACAGCATTTCTGCTAATTTAGGGTATAAATAATTTTGCTCTTATTTTCCTTCTGTAAAATGGGTATAGCATGACCAGCTTTATGAGAGTGGTGCAAATATCTCCCTACCACTTTTTGCATAATACTATGCCAGTAAGGCACAGAAGTGGCCACAGAAAACTTCTGCATTCAACACAGGATTCAGATCAGACAGGTTAAAGAAGACTGAACAAGCCATTAACTTAAAAAACAAAACATACAAAAAAAAAAATCACTGAATGAGGTAGTGGTTCTGTGGCTAAATACAATACGTGATGGTGAAATTAAAATTACACTGTATTATATGCATGGAATGCTGTCATATTAAGGTTGTAGAGGCATTCTGGTACTTCTTAATGTTATTCTTACATATTTTGAAATTCAGTGATGGTCCTTTAACATAGGCTTAGGATGTAATTTTACTCAATGCATGAAGACACACATCAAACAATTTTACAGTAACATCTGATATACTGATAATCCTGGAAGTTTTCTCAAGTTGATAGTACAGGATAATTCTACTTCGCTGATAATAGCAGCAAAGAGGAAGGATTTTCTCTCCAGGATGTCTAACTGTACTTTCAAGGTGCTTCCTATTGGACTGTGCGCCAGAAAATTTTGATAAATATCTAATCCTACAAAAAAAGTTATAATTTCTATAAGTTACCAGTAAACTCTTCTACACTGAAATATCTTCTGATGGCCAGTATCTTTTGGTATTAAAAGTCTTCACTAAATATAAGGCTACTCACACCAAAGTTACAGAAAACTTAAGCTGAGACTTCTGGAGTCCCTTTGCTGCCCACCCCCTCCATGGAATGAACTTGCCTATTTTCCTCTTCCAGTCTGCTTCCTTTCAGGTCCACTCTCTGAACTTGCTCACCAACACAAACATTGAAATGTAGTCTGGTCTGTCACTTCTGTATGGCACTATAATATTTATTTTCTCTGGCTATTAACTGGATGTTTTGGCAACAATTTTATGTGAAATTATAGATGAATTATGGGAATGATGAATTCCATCAATAGGAACACACACTGCCAATGAAAACTGAAAAAGTGGATGAATGCATGAATGCTGAAATAAAAATTCTTGTCAGAACAGAACTATAAACTGAGTTAAAAAAAAAAAAAAAGATCTCTCAGTAGCTACCTTGGTTAAATAAATTAATAGTTAATTTTGGTTTTATGCCAGTATTTACCCTTGCATGGAGTTTACCACCTGCTTTGGGCTACATTCCCAAGCAACCTGACTCCACGAAGCCCTGAGTCTGGAGTGCCAGGGGCCCACTACTGGCCTTGCACCATCCGTGGGCTGCAGCCTTGGTCACAAGGCTTGAACTCTCTTAGTTCAAATTTCTGCTATTAGATAACAGAAATATATATACACACATATATAAACAAGTTACAAACAAGTATAATGCAAGCAGCAATGTGATATATTTAGAGAATTAGCAACATTTAGCCTCACAGATTTAATATGCAGTGGGAAACTACTGAGTCATTGGTCACTTTTTCAGCTGGAGGTATTGGTTTCTATTGCTTTAATCTTAATACTTTCTGTAAGTATTAATAGCATTATATGGATAAAGTGTAACTTTTTTTATTCTGGCACGCTGCTCTAACATTTTACAAAGTTGTTATTAATATGAGGTATGTCCTTCATATTTTCATATATCTTTCTGCTGTGTGAAAAAAGTGATGTAGTGAAGACTGCTAACAAGATGAGCCTTTGAAACCATGGGCAGGTGATGAAAGCCACCTCATGTCTGAAGCATCCCCAGGTCACAGCTGTCACACTCACTGCAATTCATTGCTGTCACAATCTGCTGTCCCTGCTTGTTGTTGCTCTCCTCTTATTCATCCAACTCATATATCTAAACATTCCATTACAGAAAGACATCTAATGTTCTTGTCATATTTGAAAGGGCACAACACCCTTCTGAAATATAATTCTAAAGATTTTAGAGCTCAGAGTTCACTGTCAAATCTAAGGTGTTGCTTTGTAAGGCTACCCTTGTAATTTTTTCTTTGTCTCATCCCCTGAACACAGCAGGATAAAATGTTTGGTTAGCACATGATCTCAGCTTTACTCCAACTTCTTATCATGAAGAAATGAAATATTGCCTGGTAATAGAAAAGCATTTTGAAGCTTTGTAAGTTTAAAGATAACAGCACTGTGAACTCGGTGAATTGGAAGGAAAGGTCAGCAAGCCATCTACTGTGCCACTGTTCAGAAAGGCAATTCTACTCAATGAGCCAGATTATTTATAATATGAAGACTCAGATTTTCTAAGACTTAATTTTGGGTTTTGTTACTTAATTAGATAAGGTTACTATTGATTTAATTTTCAAAGTAGGTACTTCTCAGAGGTCCTACTTTCAAGCAGAGTTTAAACTTGTAAAGATCTTGTACTCTAATTTCAAATCTACACTATAATTTCACTATGAACTTCTAGACAAGTGATTCACAGACTTTTAAAATCAATTTGTGGAAACATTACCCCTGAGGAAAAACATGTCAGTAAAATTAGGGTTAAAAAAGGAGCCAGAAGATAAAGTAAAGCAAAACCAAAAAGTCTAAAAATGGAGCAGTAAAATAAAGGAAGAATTGATTCTAATAACAGATGGTTTTATGAAAGACAGAAACTGCGCTATTTATCCATTCCTGTAAAAATAAAAAAAAAAGGTTTGACCTTCTCACTTACATCTCTTCTCTAAGATATTTATTTTGATTGTGATATAAGTTACTATTCATAAACTTTATATTGTCAGTGCAAGGTTCAAAAAGTATGCTGATTAGAGTTGCGTACTCAACTACTCACTACATGTAATTCAAAAGACACTAAAACTACAGCCTCTGACTATGCCTAGTGAGAAACAGGTAAATTGTCAGTGACATTATGTCTATGCCCATGGGACAACATTTCCCTTCACAATGAACTCACGCTTTTATGTTGCTGGGGCTTATATTTCAATCCTGTTCAGTACTGACCCACTCTAAAGGGAGGTGTGTTGCCTACCAGATGCTCGGATCAGGGGTCTTGCAGAGAGGCTGCCTTGTCTAATAAGTCCCACTGACTATTACTTCTAGTCGTTCATGTGGGTGCTAGTGATATAGACAGCAGTAGCCTGAAGAACATTAAAAAAGACTACAGAGCCCTGGGAGAGGTGGTTAAGGGCTTTGGAGTTCAGATAGTCTTTCCATCAATTCTCCAGGATAGAGGGGAGGATCTTAAGAAGGCTAGGAGGATTAGCCAGGTTAATAAACGGTTAGAAGGGTGGTGCCATAGTCAGGGGTTTGGGTATCTAGAACATGGGACTCAGTTTGGGAGGCTAGGTCTACTGAGGGCTGGTGGAGCTGGTTTAGGTAGGAGGCTTGCTAGACTGGTCAAGAAAGCTTGAAACTAGATGTGTTGGGGGAGGGATGCATCATTCCATCCCAACACACCCAGTCAGTTGCCAGCACGTGTAGTAAATGCGTGGAGTGATGTAGAGATATTTCACCCTCTCCAGCCAATGAGCCGGCTTTATTTGGAGCTTGGCTCAGATGCCTCTATACAAATGCCTGTAGCACGGGGAACAAACAAGAGAAATTAGAGATATGTTAACGTCTATGGGGATATGATATAATAGGTATCACAGAAACATGGTGGGATGGCTCTTATGACTGGAGTGTTGGAATGGAAGGTTACAGGCTCTTTAGAAAAGACATGGAACTTCTGGAACAAGTCCAGAAGAGGGCCAAGAGGATGATCAGGGAACTGGAGCACCTCCTGTATGCAGACAGTCTGAGAAAGTTGGGGCTGTTCAGCCTGGAGAAGAGAAGGCTGCATGGAGACCTCATAGCAGCCTTCCAGTATCTGAAGGGGGCCTATAAAGGTGCTGGGGATGGACTCTTCATTAGGGACTGTAGTGACAGGACAAGGGGTAACGGGTTTAAACTTCAACAGGGGAAGTTTAGATTGGATATAAGGAGGAAATTCTTTACTGCAAGGGTGGTGAGGCACTGGAATGGGTTGCCCAGGGAAGCTGTGAATGCTCCATCCCTGTCAGTGTTCAAGGCCAGGTTGGACGAGGCCTTGGGTGATATGGTTTCGAGTGAGGTGTCCCTGCCCATGGCAGGGGGGTTGGAACTTGATGATCTTAAGGTCTTTTCCAACCTTAACTATTCTATGATTAAAAAACAGGAGCATAACTACTTGGCCATGCTCTCTCTATCCACATGGCCATATTCCTCTACGACAGACAAAACAGATGCCGTTAATCTAGCCATGTGTTATACTGTAAAGTGGCTGAAGGAAAGAGTAGGAAAGTCCTATAAGTTCCTTAGCTTACAGTATTATTGAAATAACTGTGTGCCATGAGATCTTACAATTAGAAGTGAGTTTTGGATTACAATATTAACACTTGTGTTTATGCATTTACCTGCCGTAGAAATGTATTGTGGGCAATATCACACAGACATTGACTGAAGAAGTCACAGCAGCACTTAGGTAGCGTTTCCATGAGCTTCTACCTAAATGTCCCAAAATTCCAACTTAATTATGCAAACTTCAAAAAATGTGTATTTCACCCTTGAGTGAGCACACTTTTTTATATAGAACTTAGACTAATTTGGTCATTTAAAACCAATTCATTTTAAATCTACATCTTTTTGATTTATGGCTATCTTCAAACCAGATGGGAACATAAAACATGTTTTTCTAAACAACTTGCGCAAGATGTTATACCAGGAGTTGCGCCAAAATTGGCATCTACCATGAAGATACAATTAGCATGACTACAAGATAGTTGAATTTTCAGAAATGGCAGAGGTAAGTAATTTTATTATTCTATATTATTAATACAAACAAATGCTTAACTAAGGATGTTTTTGGGAAAAAAAAATCCAGTTACAAAGTACTGCCAAATTATTTCAAACAAAAAACCAAAATTCCTAGGTACTTTCAAAACCGTCACCTAGATTATAATGAAACAATCATTCCAATTAGATGGGCTATAAGAATAAGCTTGCTAAGAAGTTAAGGAACTCTTGGATACAGGAAGTTTTCTGATATGGCACTGCCTATGGTTAAAATAACATACACAGTTACATGGTGACAGTCTCCCTTTTAGAGTCCAATACTTTTAAATGTACTAGACAGGTTTAACTCAATGAAACAGAAGTAATTCTCAGTTAAGTGCTTCCTGCATCCAGCAATAGTCTTATAATGGAGTGAGATCTGTAAACACACCAGGACCTGCTTTCCACAAAAGGAAACCTTTTTTACATAGCCTAGAGCTATGTTGTATTTTAAATGTACCTGATTTTGGTAACCAGAGACAAAGATGAGTGGTCACATTGGGGTATGCTCCCATAGACTTATTTAAATGTAGGCCAAAGTAATTTAGGACACTTTAATAGATAGAACTACCTTGTAAATCAACTTTACAAGCTAAAAGTCAAGTTTAAAAACAGAAGGCTACTGATGCTTTGAAGGCCAAATTTTGTGTTCTTATATATGAAATCAAACAGCTCACAGAAAATGAGAGAAGGGAAAACAGTAGAAAAAAAAACAGTGAAAACAAAGTTTTGTTGCCACAGTAATTCACACTTGTTGGGTGTCATTTAGCATGTGCTCCATCCCAATCTTCATTGTTTAGATAACTTTTTGATATCAGTGGTCACTGTTCCAATTAAGAAAATAAATTTAGAATTAAATAGAGCACCATGTATGCTCCAGAGAACTTGAGCATCATGTAACTCTTACTACATATTGATCACGAGAAAATAGAAAAAATGAAAGTGCCCAAATCACCATGTAATTGAACAGTAAGCAGCAGAATGTTTATATTCCCAAGATATGGGAAAGTTGGTCATAAGGGTGGAATCAAGCCTTGCTGACACAGCACCTAAAGGAAGAATTCTTCTGCAATCAATGTCTCAGCTCCTTATGTCATCAAAGGTGAGAAAGGGATGCCACTGAAGGCCTCCAGAGAAGATCTTACATTTGAAAGTGCAGGTACTTAAGTCATCAGACCATATTCTTCTAGGTCAACAGCATCATAGATTTGCTGACGTTTAACTGAATGCTTATTTATGATTCAGGGCTTGTTAGGTTAAAGAGGACAGGAACACAAGCATATTGAATGTCTTAATAAAGTCAGACCTCTTCACTCTGGTTAAAACATTATGAACTTCAAAACTTTTGCAACTATTGATCTGAAGGTCCAAGAGATTTTAAGTTTACGCATTTGTTTTGTCAGTGGAATTACATTAGTGGACCTAAAATATCAACCTTGCCTTTGCATGTCTATTTCTAACATATGAATGTTAGCTAAAAGCACAAAAGTTTGTGTACTTTCTGTATCTCATTTATTAGAACTAAAGAAGGATAGCAGGTAAAAATGCAGGTATCTGAATAAATGTCAAATCAAATTATAAATATTCAATGTTAAGGGAATTTTAAAGGAAATGCCTTAAAAATGAAAATGGAACATATTCAATCAGAAGACTCCATGCCTCTGCTAAATAAATGCCTCTTTAATCAGACTGATTTAGTTACAGTTAAGCAAACAAAACTTAAGGGTAGACTATTTCAGATGTTAAGATATCTTTGAGATATTTCTACAATACTGCAGTTCTGGCCTATAGACTACTGGGTCTATTCTGTGCAACTTCATTCCATTCTGTTCTATGATTTAGCAGTTCAGGTTTTGCAGAAGTGAAGTATCAAGCCTCTCAGCCTTCTTCAGATAATTTGCAGCATTTCAGTTCAAATGCTTAGATTTAAAAGTTGGAAAGAGTCTCTTCTAATTTAAGAAAGGAGTAATTTGGTATCTTGAGGAACATTGCCATTAGATCACAGACTGAAATACAAGAAATCAGAGAGCTGTGTATTCTATATGAAAATGCTTCAACTTAAACACTGTTTTAATACTGATTTATAGAGTGAAAGGAGAACTGAGAAGATAACACTGGCCAACAGCAGCCTGCTGTTTTCCCAGAGCTACAACAGTTGGGTTTCTTGTATAGTGACTTTATGACTTACCTTATAGCATTTGACAACTATCCATCTTTATAATACTTAACGGTTTTAAGTGTGCTAGAATTCTGTGTGTTTGTTTTGGGTTTTTTTAATGCAGTTACCTTAATAACAGATGTTTCAACTCTGGACGGAGGACTCTGCACTTGTGCTGCTGCTGCCATGTTGGCAATGGTACTAAGGTGATTCATCTGGCTCATTGCCATTGTGACAGATGCTGGAGGTAGGCTCACGGGAATTAACGGGTGGGGCATCATCATAAAAGGAAGTTCCAATCCTGATGGGGAAAAAAAAAATAAAGGAAAAAAGGTTTATGCATTTAAAAAAAAAAAATCATCTTTTTTTCTCCTGATGGACAATAACTCAAGTGATGGGTGACATGATGATTCACACTGTGGGACAAACCAGCTATCCAGCTATATGTCAGTTCCCTTACAGAATATGGATGGGCAAATCACTAATAATGGTGGGAGGGTTTCTAGCTACAAGGATAGGCTATTAGACATCTTTGTTTGTATCACTGTAATGTATATCATTGCTAAGCAATGGCCTTTTAGTTTTTGGTGGGGTTTTGGTTTTTTTTTTAATCTGCTGCAAAGTGCCTTAGCAATGCATATTATGCCACTGATGCACAGGTTAGCAGTTATTTTAAGTATAAATTTTATTGCATATGTGTTTGTTCTTTATTGTCTCCACTTCCTCTGCTTAATACTTCAAAAGAAGTATTCCTATTCCCCACATCTTTGTTTTTTCACAGCCTATTTATATGAGCACAAAATAAAGACAGGAATTGGAAAACTGCTGATGTTAGTGCTGAAAGATGTCAACCCGTACCATTTGGCAGAAGGTGGTTCTGTTGAAGAGGGTTGAGAGGATGGCTAACTGGAACATTATGCTGTCCAGGCAAGTTGGGGTGGTTAACAGAGGCCTGTGATCCTTGGGTGGGGGGAGACTGAAGTTTTTCTTTATCCCAAGAACCATCACTGCTGCCTGTGGGGAATGAATATATATTATTTGGATGTAGGAAGACTCCAAATTTTCAATTTCTGAATTTGGAAGCAAGGTCAGCAATCTAACCTTTTTGGCAAGGGGCATTTTTTTTTTTTTCTTCTTTTAATATGTGGGTTGTGGGACGGACTTTTGGTTTTCCTTTTTTTTTTTCCATTTTTGCCATTCTTAGCAAGCAAAACTATATATGGCATTTGTTTTACACGTATGGGAACACTTTTACCTGAAAAAATGTTTAAAAAAAGAGTATCGCCTGTTATGCCAATTAAAATTTAAACTTCAGTCATATTTCTTCTTGCAATTGTGAATAAATAAACATTATAGGAAATAACTAAAATTTTAATTTCTTGAAAAAAATTTAATTCCTTTTCCATATAGAGTACAATTTCACGCTCCTGACTTTGAAAGTTTTTACTATTTTCATGGGAATTTCTCTTCATAAGGACTTTAGGATAACCTCAATCAAGACCTATTTAACCTATACTCAATTTCCATTGGCATTAGGGATTACAGCAAAATGCATGTTTCTGAATGTTTTTTTACATACATCTTGTTACTGAATGAACAACAAGGCCTGAGAAACAACAAGATTGATATCACCTCCTCCTTACTTCAGTAGAAGGAGGAGTAGCACATTAGTCTTGACATTTTTTTAACATCATTTTTATGGGGTGACAAAAGCACAGAAGTTGGTAGAATTCCAATTTAATTTCTCTGAATCTATTAAAAACCTGATTGTAAAAGCTGTACAAAATAGTTTATAATGAAAAATACTCCATTATTGCCATGATTTTCTTTCCCTAGTTACTTCATGAAGACAGTTAAGGCTCAATATAAATTCTAACTCATTAGCTCAATACTGTCTCAATCCCAGTATAAACTGTTCAGAAGTAGGTAATGAAAATTCAATGCAAACTCTCCCACAATCAAACAAACCAATTTTATGAAACAATGAAAAGAATCAATTATAGGAGATACTTTTATTATTTTACATGAAGTCACAACCTTTATGCGGTGTACATAGCTGAAATGGTTAATACATGATTTGAATTTCATCACCTCTGATAAGGGAACATGTTTTCCTGCATTTTGAGAACTTGGAGACACTCAAAAAACATTAAACTACTTTCAAATACATATGTAATTGAAAGAGCTAGATCTTAGCTGAAAAATCTTGTTTTTTCCTTCTAATTTTCTTTTCTCTGATTTTCTTCTTTTTGCCACTGTGACATATACATTTCACTTCTTTTGAACATTCTGGCATTAAATAATATGACTCTGGAAATCAGAGTTAAACAAAAAAGTAAGTTAATCTCACTTAATTTTAGCCAAAATACAGGTGTTGATACAGATTCGATACAGAAAGATAGGCAGTTCCAAATGGTTATTCATACCATCTTAGGGCATGTGTCCATAAAATAGTAAGACAGGTTTTCTGGCACCTAGAGTTTCATTAAAAAACAATGACTGAAAATCACAAAATCTTAGAATCATTTAGATTGGAAAATGCCTTTAAAATCATCAAGTCCAACCGTTAAGTCCACCACTAAACCATGCCCCTACACACCACATCAACCCATCTTCTAAATACCTCCAAGGACAGGGATTCAGCCACTTCCCTGGGCAGCCTGTTCCAATGCCTGACAAGAATTTCAGGGAACAATTTTTTCCCAATGTCCAATCTAAACCTCCCCTGATGCAATTGAGGCCATTTCCTCTTGTTCTAGTGCTTGTTACTTGCTAGAAGAGACTGACATCCATCTAGCTACAATCATCTTTCAGATAGTTGTAGACATCAATAAGGTCTCCTCTAAGCCTCCTTCAGCCAGGCTAAACAACCCCAGTTCTCTCAGCTGCTCCTCATGAGACTTTTGCTCAGATTCATCACCAGCTTCACTGCCCTTCTTTGGACACGCTCCAGCACCTCACTGTCTTTCTTGTAGTGAGGGGCCCAAACCTGAACATAGTATTTGAGGTGTGGCCAGTATTCAAGTACAGGCAGACAATCACTACCCTAGTTTTCCTCGCCACACTAATTCTGATACGAGCCAGGATACCATCGACCTTCTTGCCCGTCTGGCCACACTGCTGGATCATATTCAACTGGCTGTTGACCAACACCCCAGGTCCTTTTCCACTGAGTAGCTTTCCAGCCGCTCTTTCCAAGCCTGCCAGCATTGTTGTAACCCAAGTGCAGATCCTGAAACTGAGCCTTACTGAACCTCATACAACTGCCCTCAACCCATTGAACCAGCCTGCCCAGATCCCTCTGTAGAGCCTTCCTATCCTCAAGCAGATCAACCTGGTGTTGTCTGCAAACTTACTGAGGGTGCACTTGATCCCCTTTCCAGATCATTGATAAAGGTATTAAATAGAACTGGCCCCAGTACGGAGCCCTGGGGAACACCATTTGTGACTGGCCACCAACTGGATTTAACTCCATTCGCCTCCACTCTTTGGGCTTATCCAGCCAGTTTTTCACCCAGTAAACAGTACACCCATCCCACCCATAAGCAGCCAGTTTCTCCAGGGAAATGCTGTGGGAAATGGTGTCAAAGGCTTTACCGAAGTCTATGTATACAGCATCCACAACCTTTCCCTCATCCATTAAGTGATCACCTTGTCATAGAAGGATATCAGGTTAATACTGCAGGACCTGCCTTTCATGAGCCCACACTGACTTGCCCTGATCATCTGGTTTTCCTGTACATGCCATATGATGGTACTCAAGATGACCTGCTGCCTAACCTTCCCTGGCACCGAGGTCAGGCTGACAGACCTGGAGTTTGCCAGATTCTCCTTCCGGCCCATCTTGTGGATGGGCATCAAACTTGTTAACCTCCAGTCAACTGGGATGTCCCTGATTAGCCAAAATTGCTGATAAATGATTGAAAGTGATTCAGTGAGAACTTCCACCAGCTCCTTCAGTACCCTTGGATAGATTCCATCCAACCCCACAGGCTTGTGTGTGTCTAAGTGTTGTAGAAGGTCACTGACTGTTTCCCCTTGGATTATGGGGGCTTCTTTCTGCTCCCCACCCCTGTCTTCCAGTTCAGTGGGCTGGGTACCCCAAGAACTACTGTCTGGTCTTACTATTAAAGACTGAGGCAAAGAAGGCATTAAGCACCTCAGCCTTTTCCTCATTCTTTGTACTATGTTTCCCCCACATTCAATAAAGGATGGAGACTCTCCTTAGCCCTACTTTTGTTGCTAATGCATTTATAGAAACATTTCAATTGTCTTTTACGGCAGTAGCTGGATTAAGCTCCTAGCTGGGCTTTGACCCTTCTAATTTTCTCCCTGTATAAACTCACATAATTCTTGTAGTTCTGTGAGTTACCTGACCCTTCTTCCAAAGGTCATACTCTTCCTTTTTTGCTGAGCTTAAGGAAAAGCTCTCTGTTCGTCCAGTCTGGCCTTCTATCCTGCTGGCTTGTCTTTCAGCACATAGGTACAGCCTGCTGCTCCTGTGCCTTTAAGATTTCTTTCTTTAATTTCCAGCCCCCCTGGACTCCTTTGTCCTACAGGACTGCCTCCCAAGGGACTTTGTCAACCAGGCTCCTAAACAGGACAAATTCCTCCCTCCATAAGTACAAAGCAGCAGTTCTGCTGACCACCCCCAGCTTTGTTATTCGTCCAAGGATAAAAAACTCTACCATTTCACTACTGCTATGCCCAAGATAGCCTCCATGCCCAAGATAGCCTCCAACCATCACATCACCCGTAAGTCCTCTGTAAACAACAGGTCCAGCAGGGCTCTTTCCCTAGTTGGCTCCCTCAACAGCTGTCAGGACATTATCTTTCACACATGCCAGGAACCTTCTAGACTGTTTTCTCTCTGCTGTATTGTATTTCCAGCAGACATCTGGTAAGTCTCCCACTAGAACAAGGACTAGTGCATGTGAGAGTTCTCCCAGCTGTTTATAGAATATTTTCTCCGCCTCTTCATCCTGGTTAGGCAGCCTATAACCGCCTTTTTGGGGGGAGAATCCCCAATTCCTCCATGACCATTCTCAGGCTCTAGAATGGTTTCTAACACATCAAAAGCCTTGTGTCTTTGCTGCCACATGGGTCACTGTCCCCCACCTCCATTGAGACAGCAGACTGAAGGACCTTACTAGCATACTGTCCCTCAAGGATTAGCATGACACTCCCAGGCTTACCTCTAGTGAACCTGGCTTTATTCCTTTCAAATCTAGTTTAAAGCTCTTCCACTGAGACTTGCTAACTCCTGTGCAAAGATCCTTTTCCCCCTTTGAGACTCATGTCTCATATATATGTACATCATATATAAATATAGAAATACATAGAATACATATACAGTAACAATTATACAAGTATTTGTTAATATAACTGAGGAAGATGCTTGCATTTTATATAGCTCTTGAATTCCCAGTAGTAAGACATTTTCCCTATTTATTACCAAGATCATCTATAGTACAGCTAATTTCATGTTACATGTTGGTGTTCAGTATGGAGATAGAGTCAATTCTGCTGTGACCCTTCCTAACCCGGTCACAGAAATTTGCACAGTCAGTCACAGATTGCCAATTATGGCACTGCTTATGTGGCTCCAGAATTAGAGCTTTTCTAAATCAGTACTACTTTCTACCTCAAAATTACAGTGTCTATTATTTTACAGTGATGTTGAACCTAATAATAAATTGGAAGAGAGAACACAAGCTTTAGAAAACAAAGTATTGAGTCTAGCATTTAGTCAGTGACAAATTCTTTACTACTTGTAGTCTGGCATTGTCTGTCAAGATTTGTTTACAAGGAAAATGATTCCTAGACAATCCAATCCATAACATTAGAAACCACTTTCAAACTACAGGCTGTTGCACTCCTGAACACTTTAAGTGGACAGACACAGATACAAACAGCCTTGGCCATTTGTTGTGTTTTTCTTATGTTAGTTAAGCAGAACAATTTTCTTCCTAGAGGAAACAGTTATTTTCATTAATGTCAAAGTGAAATAAGTGTTATTCCTTAGACACTCTTCACCGGCTGCACAACAAAGTGCAAGCTACCAGTTCTGTCACTTTTAACATTCGATTTTGATTTAATGTGTACAGTGGTTTCAAAGAGTATTAAAAATCTGTTCCCTTCTTCCTCTTCACTTGTTGCCCTGCTGGAGGCTTATGCTTTTCCAGTTTCCATCAGTGGTTGTCAAGTCTTTGTAATAGGATTAAAAGCTTGGACACCTGATATCCCTGGGTGCTGCAGTTCACCCTCATAAAAGCTGTTTGCTTTAAATTAAGAGAAAATCAGGTTTTAGTGGCATAATTAATTAAATTATGCAAAGTGTTCCAGATTCAGCATAACACTTTCTGAAGCAGCAATTGGAAGCTCTACATTGCATTCAAACCACATTTCAATTGATGTTGCACTAGGCTGACCATACAGTAGCATTTTCAAGGCTTTCAAGCACAAGAGATCCAATTTTGAAATGCAAATGCTTAACGTTGACTGCTCAAATCCCATACACGTGCACTTGAATAGGCAATTTGGTAGCCAACTATGTATTTCGTGTGTGATACTGCTAATATGACCACTCAAAAATTGGAATAGAAGTTCCAAATGTAACTACATGTGCTTAAAACCTGGCTCACATTGTCTCACATTTACTCATCCTGGACAATCTGATGGAACAAAAATGCTAATACATTTTCATTATTTAAAAGGTGGATTATAGAATTCAGAGTTTTCCCCATCACCAACATTTCAGCACATCTTTTCCATAATGTGAGTTACCCTCTCCCATAATCAGCGGTTAAACAATAAACCATTATTTGTACACTCAAGTGGGTCTGCAAACGCCTGATGCCTGGATTATTTGTATTCATTAGTAGCACAATTAGGTAACTAAGGATGGTAATAATAAATGAAAACAATTCTGGACTGGAAGGTAATGCAGCCAAGAAGAGGAAAATGAGGCAGAAAACTACACTGTACAATGTCAGCTTCACAAACAAACTCTGATCTGAACATACCAGATTCATTTTCACATCATGTCTCATCTTTGCTTACTCCTTTTCCTCTCTTATTCTATCCCCACTAGGATCCAGTTAGCCTAAATTCTGGTTCCTACAATGTGAGCTGAGTAGTTTAGCTCTTGTGACAGTCAACAGGGATCCAGCCAACAGTTCCTGGAGAACTTGAGCCCACTCTATGTGAGATACAGACCTGTCTTTGGTCAGCTGAGTATGAATCTCTTGGTTCCACAGACTACAGTGATGCCACCTGAGATGGCTAAAATAATTTCAGACATTTCTTATAGGGTTGGTGAGTACAACACGGCACCTGGAGAAGACCCCATGCCTATCTAGAGATGTAGATCAGGCATAATAATTGAGGGTATCTAAGGCAGCATCATTATCTATGTCTAGGCCACTAAGCCAAACCTTTCCTGATTATAGGTAGGTTTTAGACATTAAAATTAGACTACTTGCGGGCCCTCAGTTCTTCCCCTTCTTTTCCTGTAGAAAACTTGGATACTTTATGGCAACCCAGAGAACATTTCCAGCCTGTCCTTAGGCAAGCAAATCCCAGCCCTGGCCAGTTCCAGGCAGGTTTCAGGTGCTGTTACACAGACAAGCCGTCTGTATGCCAAAAACACAAAACAGAGGCTGAGTTTCTATTAACAATTCAAACCTCTACTTTTCTTTCTCCATTCCCTTCCCCCTTTCTCTTTTCCCTTCCTTCTCTCTTTATCTCTCTCTCTTCTTTCTACTGATCTTCTTCCAGTCCCGTACTCTAGCTGTTATCTTCTGTGTTTGCTGAAACAATTTGTATCTCAGCAACAATTACAAAACAAAGCATCAGTATCAGCTGTGTTGGCTCATTTTTCTGAAGTGGACTATTCGCTGTCTAGGCTATTTATGCCCACTGGAAAATATGCATAATCAGTGTGCTAAAAAGTGGTAATCATAGTACCCTGATAGGAAACCTCTTCATAAAACTGTCCAAATCAAATCCTGCTGGTTTAGACTTTCAATTGCTACAAATTTGTGATTCCATTTTTGTATAATTCAGTCTTCTAAAATCAGCTGCAGTATTTATGTGCAAAGTATGAGTGTTGTGAAATTTTATAAAGGACAGACATTTACAGCTAAAGGTGCTTTCGTAAGACCTCCATGTTACTGCTACATCATTCAAAGTGAAAAAACCTTTGCCACATGTAAACAGCACCTGTCTCATCTCACTGGGACTTAAAAAAAAAAGATAAAATATTACTACCTGTTCTGAGATCACAAAGTGATCAGGAGAGCAAGTACTATGACAGGGGGAAAGTAATGTTTCCCAACACTCCTCTGGAACACTGCATATTCTGCTCTAGATAAGGATTCTTCCTCCCTCACCCCCCAAAAAGCAAACAGAAAAAAACAAGGAAAAAAAAAAAAAACCAAACGAAAATCCACAGCCCCCCCCCAAAACCAGGAAAACAAAACAGATTAAACCCAACAACAGAAACAAAAAACAAAACCGAAAACTATCTTTCTTACCTTCTGGTTATATAGTCATGTTTATTCTATTAAAGAAGCCATGAGCAATGTGGCCTGATAATTGAAAGTTTTTATAATTTTCTCTAACACATAGGGGTTGATAAGTCCGGTATTTGTATTTTTGCTATTATCATGATAGAGCATCAAATTTGGGGCGGGGAGGAAAAACTACTTTTTTGATAAACATTTTCCCATAGAAATATATAAAATAGCCAAGAGAACCTTGTGAAATCACCTATGGTTTCTTCCTTGCAGACAACAGTAGCAATCTGAAAATCAGGTTTTAGCTTCAATCATGTTGACTGTTTAATTCACTGTCTCAATTTTACTGAATAGTTTTTTTCTCGGAAATGACAGATGAATGATAACTGCACTTTGCACTGTAAACCAGATTTGTACCCACTTTACTCACCCCTTCCACATTTATGTTCTGATAAACAAAAAACTGCAGTACAAACTGTTAATTTCAGGAAAATATTGATGGAATTCTGCATACTGAATATCAGAGTATATGCTTAATCACAAATCAGAAAATACTGAATTTATATAAACTAATGAGTGAAAGAATTTTTTTTAATAGTGACAATGGATCTCATGGAGTATATGTTTTATATTTTATACTAATCCTTCATTATGCCACAAAAAAAAAAAGATTAACACAGGAAAGCTTTTTAAAAATGCAATTTGATGAATAATGAAACTCTCCAAGAGAGGTGAAAGCACAGCAACTCAGTTACAGGCCATATGATATTTACCTAAAAATAGATTTTCCTTTTGTATCCTTTCACAAATACCTAACATGTCCTCTTTTCATAGATAGTATACAGTTTATTTTTACAGTTATATGGTGTCCTAAGACTTCAATTTTGATATGCAGAAATAAATTTTGACATAAAAAAATAAAAAAATTAGATGCAGTTGTACATGCTGTACTCAGGAAAATGGGAACTGGACATTTAACTGTCACATACATCTGGACAAGTGTGTCAACTTCAGAGTAGAAAGCTAGAATTACAGCTAGTCCCTTGGTGTAGACACTTTAGAATACGAAGACTAACGAACTATCTGAAGACAACCAAAAAATCAGCAGAAAACTACATTTTTAATCTTTCAACATGATGAACACCACATACTATTTAGTGAACATCTTGATTACATTTGTATGTGCTTATTTACAAAAATGTCCCATTTAATAGATAATTATATTACTGTATATTCTCATTGCATGCAACTGTGTATATATGACTATTTTCTGTATGCTTAAGGAACAGGTGAGATGGACTATACCTGGTTGAGTAGTACATAACTTCATGTTTAGAACATTTTCTGGGAAATATGTATTTAAGTTGTTTTAGCGTAAGATCCCCTGTTGCTTCAGTTTATACAGAAAGCAGCTATCATTCAATTTTTTGTTCTGCATAATTAGTATAATAGGCTTAGTGTAACAGGCTTTATTTTTAGTACAGTGGAAACTAAACCAGACAGATCAGAAAGCTGCACAAAAAAGATGAAGGTTTGAGCTTCTCTGATTCAAGCCTATGGACAACTGCCTCAGCTTTGCGGAAAATATGTATTTAGATGGAAGTTTGTGCTACACTAGTCTGACGTAGACAATTCTGCATGCTTTCTGACCCTTGCTACCTCTAGACTGAGTTTTACAGCACCTAATTCTATATTAACAATGCTTATAACAAAAAAGCAAACATATTGGATGGGACATCCACAACTTCTCTGGGCAACTCGTTCCAGTGTCTCACCACCCCTCACAGTGAAGAACTTTCAAGCCATCCCTCCCATCCTATCCCCCTTCAGCTTTCTTATAGGGTTTAGGAATATAGCCTTATATCTCATATCCTTTAGGAATAAATTAATAGTAACAACAACAAAAACAGTATGTTGCCTGGCAAGCTGTGGATGCACCATCGCTGGAAGAGTTCAAGGCCAGGCTGGACGGGGCTTTGAGCAACCTTATCTAGTGGAAGAGGTCCCTGTACATGGCAGAGGGCTGGAACTAGATGATCCCTTCAAACCTTAACCATTATGTGATTCTGTGATCATTCCAATTATTAAGATTCCCTTTTTCTAGCTTTTAGATACACAGCTTCACCACTTCCATGTTATTTGAACTCATACGTATGTATCTGTGTGTACATCTCTACGTCACAAACACACACAAACAACACCTGTAAATACATAAATAATACAACAAATTGTAAGCTAGAAATATATTAAAATATATTCTCTTTTATATATTTGGATTTGTATACAGAGCATATATGTTGACCATCTCAAAATCCAGTATGTACAGCCTAGTGAACAAAATCATTCTGTGAATCATGCTTCCTTCACTGAGGTTTAACACATGTATTATCTGGTGTTAGCTGTACACTAAGAATCATTATTACAGCTCAGCTGTTATTCAGTACTTCATTATGCTACAGCACCTTCATTGGGACCTTAAGTCTTTAGGTTTGTTCTCCCTATTTCCATGTCCCAAGGCAGATGACCATGCCATCCTTAAGTAAAAGAAGGAAATCCTATCTATCTAAGAGGTCATGGACCCCAAGTCTTTCTGGACTGCTGAAAGTGCTCTTACAAATGATTATTATTTTCTAAGGATGCTGATGAAAAAAAAATGACAACTAGTATGACTAGTAGTAACAGCAATAGTAATAATATGTGACAGAGCAGGTGGACAGTTCTGGCCCCAAAGGGTGACAGTCTGAAAATTACTGTAAGAAACAATACACAGGCAACAGACTACAAGGAATTTCAATCAATAAGGAAGACATATATAAATGCATATCAATTATAAGTGCTTCTCATAATTACTGCTCTTTATGTGGAAAGGATCATTTTTTCTTTCAGATTTAGTCTACCAATATTATCCTATTTATTTACATATTGATACCCTACTTCATTTACAACTGCTGCAATTTTCCTGACTGGAGCCTTACAAAGATGATCAAAGGTATAATCTTAATGCAAAAAGTATGACATTGGATTAAAATGGTAGGAATATGAAAATGGTATCTCTTAAACAGTAAATTTCTTAGATATTTTCTTGGATTTTTATGATTTGGAGCAGATTCTCCTGGAAGGCATACTAAGGCACATCAAAAACAACAAGGTGCTTGGTGACAGCCAGCATGGCTTCACTAAGGGGAAATCCTGCCTGACCAATTTGGTGGCCTTTTATGATGGGGCTACAGAACTGATGGTCAGCGGTAGAGCAATTGATGTCATCTACCTGGATTTTTGTAAAGTGTTCAACACTGTCCCACACGACATTCTTGTCTCTAAATTGGAGAGACATCAATTTGATGGATGGACCAGTTGGTGGATAAAGAACTGGCTGGATGGCCGCACACAATGAGTTGTGGTCAATGGCTCAATGTCCAGCTGGAGACCAGTAACGAGTGGTGTCCCTCAGGGATGGGTGTTGGGAGTGGTGTTGTTTAACATCTTCATCGCTGACATGGACAGTGGGATTGAGTGCGCCCTCAGCACGTTTGCCGATGACACCAAGCTGTGTGGTTCTGTTGATACGCTGGAGGGAAGGAATGCCATCCAGAGGGACCTTGACATGCCTGTGAGGTGGGCTGATGCCAATCACATGAAGTTTAACCATGCCAAGTGCAAGGTCCTACACCTGGGTCGAAGCAATCCCAGGCACAGCTACAGGCTGGGCAGAGAGGAGATTCAAAGCAGCCCTGCAGAGAAGGACTTGGGGGTGCTGGTCAATGAGAAAATGAACATGAGCCAGCTTCAGTGTGCACTTGCAGCCCAGAAAGCCAACCATATCCTGGGCTGCATAAAAAGGAGTGTGACCAGCAGGTCGAAGGAGGTGATCCTACCCCTCTACTCTGCTCTCCTGAGACCTCACTTGGAGTATTGTGTGCAGTTCTGGTGTCCTCAACATAAAAAGGACATGGATCTGTTGGAACAAGTCCAGAGGAGGGCCAAGAGGATGATCAGTGGGCTGGAGCACCTCCCATACAAAGATCGGCTGAGAAAGTTGGGGCTGTTCAGCCTGGAGAAGAGCAGGCTGCATGGAGACCTCATAGCATCCTTCCAGTATCTGAAGGGGCCCTATAGGGATGCTGGGGATGGACTCTTCATTAGGGACTGTAGTGATAGGACAAGGGGTAATGGGTTAAAACTTAAACAGGGGAAGTTTACATTGGATATAAGGAGGAAATTCTTTCCTGTTAGGGTGGTGAGGCACTGGAATAGGTTGCCCAAGGAGGTTGTGAATGCTCCATCCCTGGCAGTGTTCAAGGCCGGGTTGGACAAGGCCTTGGGTGATATGGTTTAGAGCGAGGTGTCCCTGCCCATGGCAGGGGGGTTGGAACTTGATGATCTTAAGGTCCTTTCCAACCCTAACTATTCTATGATTCTATGATACTACTACCTAAATAATTGGGGAATACTACTACCTAAATAATCATCACTTTTAGAATGAAAACCTCACTATCTTTATGTTATCTTTCTTTAATTCTGAAGAGGTCTGAACCACTGTTACCAACAAGTATCTTTAGTGGCAAAAATTTTCACCTACTGTGAAAAGAGATAAAAGAGCCAAGCCAAGATCTATTGTCATTAAATGATAGCATGTTATGATAGCTTATTCAATATTGGCTTTAGATTTGTCTCTTCCTCTGCCCCCCCCCCCCCCATTATATTCTAGGACATGAAAGTTCTCCTTAGCTATTAAACCAAGATTTAGTACTCTGAACTATATGAAACCCACATGAATTTATAGACATTATAGTCATTCTAGTATTTTATATCAAACCAATTTCTGAAGAATACGCACATCTTTTAATTGTACTTTAAACAATATTTTTAACTGTCTTATAGACAAAATTCCTAGCAAGGAATTTGCATGTAGATCCATCTCACCAAGTGAGAATCAGGATAGTATACTCTTTCGGTGGTCAGGAAAAGACATAAGCACATGTCTTATAATGTTTCTTAGCTCTATCAGTCTTTCTTCAGCTGCTCAGAGATGAGGGAAGGTACATGACAGGAGAGGCAACAGGTACATACATAGACAAAAAATGTGCTTTTCCTTCACCCCGCCTTGATTCAATAAGTAATGATATTCTTCAGGTCAGAACTTTGGGCACCTTTTGCAAAGAAAATCTCTGTTCCCATGTCTCTTGCTTTCTCGACAAGTTGTTGACAGTTGTGTAAGTGATGGCTATTACATAATAAGATACTGGGCTAGATGGCTTCTCAGCAGCCTGTGTTTGGTCCTCTGAACACCACATCAATTTAGATGTTTCTGGGTGTAAAGTCCCTGCCATGGTTTAAACCCAGCTGGTAGCTTAGCACCACACAGCTCACACCTCCTTTTTCCCCCCTTCCCAGGGTGGGATGGGGATGAGAATCAAGAGTGTAAACCCTGTAGATTGAGATAAGAACAGTTTAATAACTAAAATAAAGTAAAATATACTGATAATAGAAAGAATACCAGCAATAAAAATAACAGTAATAATAGGAAACAACAAGAGAAGAAATGAAAGCTCAGAAAACACAAGTGATACACAATACAATTGCTCATCACCTACTGACCGATACCCAGCCAGATCCAAGCAGCGGTTGGGTCCCTTCCTGGTAACTCCCACCAGTTTACATACCAAGCATGACTTGCCATGGTATGAAATATCCTTTTGGCTAGTTTGGGTCAGGTGTCCTTTCTCTGCTCCCTCTCAGCTTCTTGTGCCCCTCCTCACTGCAGAGCATGGGAAACTAAAGAGTCCTTGATCAGGGTTAAGCGCTACTTAGCAACAACTAAAACATTGGTGTGTTATCAGCATTGTTCTCAGTCTAAAGCCAAAACACAGCGCTTCACCAGCTGAAAACAGGACAGTCCCTCAGACTTAAACCCTACAAATACACAGACGTTATTATGCATTAGCATTTTACATTGTCCAGCTCAGCTATCTGTAGATCATCATTCATCCTAAATTTCCTGAAACCACATGAAATCATCTCAGCTGGTTGTCTGGATACCATTATGGTGGCAAGGCACCTGAAAGTTGCTTGAAATTGTTCTCCTATACTGGAATTGGCAGTGTGTTTTATTACATACAATCCATCATTATGTAGCATTATTACCTACAGAGAAGTTGGCTAATGTTTAGCTATCTCATGTCAGATGAAAAGGATCTGGATGTAAATCTTTGACTAGTGTTTTCACTAATGCACAATGCTAAACACATTGTTGAATGGGTTATTCTGAAACCATGAGCTTCTACCATGAACATTCTCTTGGTATAAGCCGAAGAACCACGGTGCTGTGCCTTTAACAGCAGGTGAGCATGTTATCTCATGTTCCTGTTACGGTATTAAGAAAAGGGTTTCAGGTCTGCACTTTGATAAAAATGTCAGACAAAGCAGAGTGCCAAATATCTTTTAAGAGTTGCTGGGGCAGTCTCATGTTCAGGGACTGTTATTCTGGGATTATCACTAATAAATAAAAAATACCAGGTCATCATAACCACTATGTCCAACTTCAGCACAGCCCGATCTCCACTAAGTGCATCATAGAACAAAGAAAAACCACAACAGATGCTCCTAAAGTACTGGACTGTAAACCGATGTTATTTTCTTGAAAACTAAACTAATCTGAGAATGCTTTCAGGAGTGTCCTTTCAGTGCTTCTCAATGGGGCCTAAGCAGTCTCTTCCTCTCTCAGACACAATTAATACGGATGTGCAAAGAAGAAAAAATTGTGCATAATGCATTGTCAAACGTATTATTACTCTTGCATATAGGAAAATACAAGTAAGCTGATCCTTTATAATACATCCTGCTTAACTACAGAAAAGCAACTACGTTGATGTTAGACTGCAAATTCTTTAGGCACAGGCCTTAAATTAAAACATTTGACAAGGGCCAGAAGTTCTCTTGATGCTCGAGGAAAAGCTATGCAAAAATTGTGTTTGCTTTTCCAAATTCTAAAACTTTTTTTTCATTCTAACTTAAGATTCTTGTGTCTTGAAAATGAATCATAGAATCACAGAATGGTTTGGGTTGTTAAAGGACCTTAAGATCATACAGTTCCAACCCCCCTGCCATGGGCAGAGAAACCTCACGCTAGACAGTGTCACCCAAGGCTCTGTCCAACCTGGGCTTGAACACTGCCAGGGATGGAGCATTTACCACTTCTTTGGCAACCCATTCCAGTGCCTCACCACCCTCACAGTAAAGAACTTCTTCCTTACACCTAACCTGAACTTCCACTGTTTAAGTGAACCCATTACCCCTTGTCCTATCACTACAGTCCTTAATGAAGAGTCCCTCTCCAGCATCCTTATAGGCCCCCTTCAGATACTGGAAGGCTGCTATGAGGTCTCTGCTTGAACATTTTTTTAAAAGCCTTGTTTTCCCAAACAGTCTGTCTATTATATAATCAATATAGATTTCTGACAAAAAAAGATGCATTTCTTACTTTTAAATCATCAAGACATAAATACGCTGACAAACCATTAACAGGCAACAATCATCCTAAAAATGAAACCTTAGAAATCAAATTTGGCCTAAAGGCCAGAATAACTTAGAGTGGTATTTCTAGAAATATAAGTAGTAGCACCTGACACTTGGCACAGAAATCTGCCATACAGCTTACATGCCCTTCAAGATGTAGAACACAATAATTCCACAATTATACTCAGTAGCAGGAAAACATCTGCAAATAATTTTTAAATATCTTTTCCTTTAAAAGATTAAGACTGAAATCCCATTTAAATTGAAGTTGGTGAGACCTGACTAAGATCTAAATTTCATTCTAGTTGCTCTGATGTACCAGTTTGAGCACAGCTGAGTACAAAGATTCAAGTTCTAATTCAAAGTAGTGCCAAGGTATGTTAGTACAAGGGATGCACAAATGCTAAGAATTGGCTAAAAACTTTATTATCTTGTGGTTAATCTGTCAAGGGATAAAATATATTATTTAAATATGAGATAGATGATAACAAGAGTATTTGTCCTGTTAAGTGATTCAGGAAACATAAAACTCAAGACTACCCTTAGTTCCCACAGGGATTTCTGTAAAGTCTTCAAGACTGATACTGTGTTGAAGTATTAGTACAATTTTTCAAGCAGATTACTCTAAACATAATACTTTGAAAAAATTAAAAAGAACAGATAGCAAATGTCATTTCTTTCACAGCTACAAAATGCAAACTCCAAGTGTTTTAACCTAATGAATAAATGAGTTTGTCCTTTATGTATAAAATATAGTTTGTGTTTGTTGCACAAGTTTTTTTAATAATAGATGAATTTTAGGTTTGCCTCAACATATTCAATAAAGTGTGATTAATTTAGTTTTTCAAAAATGCAAACTAGACATTACTATATTACTCTGCAAAATGCACAGCTTGCAACATTATTGTCTCTGTGGGATCTTAAATTGAATTGTAAAATATGTCTTATTTCCGGTTTGATTCATGTAAGAAATTTCAGTGGATAATGCCCTTTTTTGAAGTTTCAGTGGTTTCTGCAAAGAAAAAATAACTAAAAATCATGACATAGCTTATTATAAATCACTGGAAAGTTTTATCCTTACATAATGTTCCACTTAAAAATCATATACTGATGCCACATATTATGTTCAATTCAGTGAATTAACTTTTTTTTGAAGTTTCATATTATGACAGATTATATAACGCATTTTTGACATGTTCTGTGATTTTATTGCGATATTCTAAGTAATTACCAAATCTCTTTTTCTCTAAAAAAGCTTTCCTGTGCCCTGAGAATTAATCTATGATACCATTTAACTTGGCTTTTTGAAGTAAATATCACTAGATAAAAAGCCAGCTGGTTCTGAATAATGGGATACTTGAATGAATGTATTAGTGTTTGAAAATGAGAGTACAAATCTTTTAAAAAGATTAATTTCCATAAGAAAGATAGCGCACAGATCTACAAAAGAATAAATTCAAAACATAATAAACTGGCAGAAAGAGAGGGAGATTAAAGTAAAGGCAGCAGCACCTTGTTATTGCAGCTGTTGTATAGCAATGATTCTGTATCAATTACAACATTTGGTAGGTATGGGCAGCCTCTTCAAAGGTTTCCGCATAAAGCTTGAGCCTGGAATATACAGTACACCCTAAGTAATAACTTGAGTGATTAATTTTTTTGCTTAACAGGACATAACTTTTGTTCCTAACAATTGGGTCTCTGCGACGAGGTACAAAGATGCTTCTGACTTTAATGTGAAAAGCTAACATCAGTTTTGTTTTTTATTAAAGATATGGATATGAATTTATCTTTATCATGAAAAGAGCTTGGCTTTATCACTACACACAAATGCTGACATCAGCATGTAAACTGACTTTTGTTGTCCTATGGACTTTATTTTCAATATCCTGTTTCAAAATATGTTTTCTTGAATGGATCTAGGATTCTGTTCACACAATTTCTTTGGTCAAATATTAATGAAAACAAAGTTTGCTGATGCCACTAAGTACTGTCGGTTTGCATAAAACAAATTCAAAGACTTGAGGAATTAAATCATATTGGGACAGACTTTAAAGTACATGGGGGTTGTTGTTTGCTTGCTTGTTTGTTTTTGACAATGGGATTAATCTAGCTTCCACCAGATCTACAAAAGGTGTTCTACTACTATGTGTGGAAGCCAGAGTGATCTTGGTAACCTATTCTGGGCAACCTAGCGAATTTGTTGAGAAACACAGTATTCTTCACGGACGTTATAAAGCATTGTGTTAGTAAAATGCAAGGAATTACACCTGTTGAATAAAAGAAACCAAACTATGAGGCTTTCTTCTATAACAACAGTCATGAAGTCCTGAAACTCCTAGTACCAATATAATTTAGACAACAAAAGTCAGAAAGTCCAAAACAATGTTCTTTTCTTGCAAAACTGCTGTAGAGCAGGTTTAGTGGGACCATGGAGACCTGTGTGTCCAGACCATACCAGTGCAGCCTCAAGAGAACAGCAAGTTTCTCAACAACTCTAATGGACACATGAAATAAAATCACAGGAATTTCTGTCTTAGCCAGGTTCAGACTGATTTTCAAGTGATCAGAACCATGTATTCTAGTGTCATCTTTATGACAAATTTTAAGTCCTTCCTCTAAAGCTCAGAAGCATTAAACCAAGTATTTGAATACTTAAAAAAATTCCTGTTTCTGTCCTGACCCATTTTCTGTGGAAGCTGAATCACTGCTGCTGTTGAAACCTAGAACAATCAGTAACGGCCTAAGGGCAGAAATGAAAGATATTTCAGATAAAAACTTCAGTTTAAAATTTTACAAAGTTATAACAGTGATTACTGAAGGCACAGGCTATATATAAACTGTACTATGCATACATATATGCATATTATTCAATATACATGAAAAAGACAACATCCAAAATATTTTTTAAAAGCATCTTAACAGAAAAGTTACTAGGAACATTCATAACATAAAGGAAAAAAAAATAAAAAAAAAAAAGTCATAACTGGACTATACTACCTTACCCTGAACTTACTTCCATTTTGTTCTGGCTTTTTTTTTTTTTTCAGTTCATTTCATATTTGGCTTCTATCTTATGTTATACATGTCATACTAGATATGTTTTACACATTCTTCAATATCTGTACACTTTCCAAATTACTGAAACAAAACATTTCTAATTCCAGTGCTTTCAACTGAATTTCAAGATTTGTTTTGCATCCTGTATCTTGCAGTTTTGGCATACCACCACAAGTGGAACAAAGGCAGATCCTGAAATGTCAACATTTTCACATGGAATGGATATTCAAGTGTTCCTGACATGCAATGCGCTTACAGCGTCTATAAACAGACAGTGATGCAGACTACAAGTGAACTGCTTATATGAATGCTATTCAAAATAATAGTTGCAGAATGGCAGTGAAAGCCGAAGTTTAGGATATGGCCAGATGATCAAAGGCTGCAACTTACTGATAGCTAGAGTTAATAATAGCTTCGTGGTAGTTGAGCCAAAGCAAGTGGCCATGTTGTACAACAGAACCTGTTACTCTGAACTCCACCAAGAACACACTGCATGAGCAGCAGCACCCCATAAAAAACATATTATTAAGCCATGGTAACTCATAGATTTTCATTCATATGGCCACCCTTCTTGTCAGAGATCGTTAGAGAAATATTAAACTGAATATGCAAACACATACAACACTTGCATGCACTAAAAATGTTAACTATACCTTGCTTTCTCTGCTACATAGTTACATCGCAATGCACAAAAACACTTGCTGCCCTGCCATATGAAGATAAACTTCAGGGAAAGAAGTACCAAATCAAAAGACTGGAATTAGATCTGTGCAACAGCTGCTATGACTCATCTCAGATATCATACTTTCCTCCATTACTTCAATTTGCTAAGTCAAATAAACTGCCAGACTCCCTCGTATGCTTTGAGAACATTGCAGACCTCCACACAGGAATGGGCTTTCAGTGATTAAGAATAATTTGAACGGAGTAAATGAAAATAAAAACAAATCAGGGAAGTATTTTAAGATTAAGGCAAATGTCTATTGCAATGCAACTTGAAGGAGTTTAGACATTACAAATAATTCATCTTAGAGTTCAGTGACATTTACTATGAAAAGATGTTTCTTTTTAGTCTTTGTTAAAATTGGCTACAAAACGTTTACAGCAATCTTCTGAAAACAACTCCAGATTCGTTTTTAATCATACTACTTCAGGAAAGCTGCTTTTAGTTAAAATATAAAAATCGTAGTTACAAGGTTTCTGCAAACATAACTGCCATTCCATTATGGAAATGGCACAACAAACAGTAAATAGTGGCCCCGAGGGAAATGTAAGTATTGATTTTATTACTACGTTGGTTGGATTGTATTTGCAATTGTCAACTCTAATTTTAGGCTGTGCATTAAGTATCCTTATAATAGCTTAAGGAAAAGAACAAATATTAATTAGAACATATTGATAACGTTTTTGTAAATCTTAAATTTAGTGCTTACCAAGCATATATTTTGAAAAAATACAAACCTACTTCTTGTTTGTACGTGTAGCTAGTACATGAATAGGCAGAAACTATAATTACATGGGTTACATGATACTTTTGTGCATCACGGCATCTGCTGGATGCAATTACTTAAAATTAAAACTAAAATGAAGTACAAAGATATTTATTATTGCACATGGCTATGTTATGGCAAATAAGGGTGAAGTCACAGTACAAATACAAAATGATCACTACAGAGATTGTGACTTTGATCCTAGCAATTGCTTCTTCATAGTGAAACTATTATTCACCATTTAGTTTCTGAATATAGATGTCTGCTACACACAGACACTTCAGAATGTGTTATATGTGCAGATACTACTAAAGGTAATTCATGACCTTTTTTTCTACTCTTTAATTAATTTAAAGCAGTACTTACATAAAACCAAAGTTATTATACATTATCATTTGTTTCTGATAATATCCACATGTACTTAACTAGCAAAAAAGACTCACGACTCACTTCGGTATTGAACTGCAAAAGAAAATGCTAGCAGACAGATACAATTACCTAACAGAAAATGAAGTTTTAACGTCTGCTTCTTCAAAGTTTCACAATCTTCCCATATGAAATGAAAAGATGGTAAATATGCAGCAATGGTAATTTCAAACAATGCAAGACTGATTGGACAATTCACAGGAAAAGGATTTCCTTCCCATATGTACTTTGCATTTCTGTTTACAGTGTGACTTGCAGAAAAAGTACACTACAAGTGACAGCTGATGTAACTGACACTTCAGGAGAAACTATCCCTGAAAGATTTCTTGTTTAATGTGTTAAATTTCTAAAGGTAGCTAAAAATAATTGTTTATGACATCTACAGTGTTATCAACTCTTGCGATTCTATCATCAATACTTACATCATTCATGCTTTGAAAAAATCTTTGCTACGAACATGTGAAAATTTCAGCATATCAGTTTAAATTTAATTAAAGAAAAATCACCCTGTTACTGCTGGTGGTGTGCTATAATATCTCAAACTAGGTCGGTGTCCCTGCAGCTGGGGAAGCATCCCCAGCAGAGGGATACCTCCTCAGGCTTAGCCGCACTTCCAGCCTTGCCATGGACCTGCTGCTTCTGGGGTGTCACTGGGCATTTACCTTGTGCTTAGCATTGTCATATCTAAACACCCTGCTAATTTAAGTTTTACATTGTTGTGAAGCTTTATCCTAAACCATAAGAAAGCAGCTTACAAGCACAGCAGAGTCAAAACATTAATTTCCAGGAAAATGACTTGCAACTGTTCCGTACCTACCCTGGACTCTACATGTATTATACAAATAAGCTGACTCCTGAGATAGCTAGGAGGGTTCAAAAGATTTCTCCTATTTCCTGACAAATGACAAAGGAAGGCAGTGTTGAATTTTTTCCTGCCCTTGCCCACACTATCTGTACAAGGAGAATGCACAGGGACAGATTTACTTCTTGGGATGCAGAAAAGGCAAATCCAAGGCTCAGTGTGCTATTTCATACTCAGAGAGCCAGGGTCAAAATATACCATCAGCAGGTGGCTTTTCACCAAAAGCACAGCCTCTTGCAGAGCTGGTCTGAGAGCTGGGCAAGAAAAGGCTCTCCATATGTATCCTCTGCAGATTATACAACCTAACAGCTTCTGCAGAAGCCTGAAGGTGAATAAATTGCAGTATGTTATGTTTGGCATATATCAATGCACACAGATGTATGAAAGTTCAAGGTCCACATTTGTTATGCATGTATTTATACCTTCTTTCCTCCCAGTGGACATCAAGATCTTAATCAAAAGTCCAAGTAACACTTAGATGGTGCAGAGTGGGTTGTTCATGGGTAACCTGATACAAGTAAATTTCACTATTCACAGTGATTATTAAAATTTGTGGCTATTGCTCTTCCTGAGCTGTTTTTTACCTTATACGGCTGTATTTTGCTACCAAACATTTAATGTAAACATAAAATACACATATAAAACACTAAACCTAAATAAAAGGTTCTAATTTGTAAGCACATACATTTATCTGACACAGTGTAGAAGGGCTTCAGCAATGTGAGTACAGAATGTCTTTAAAAAACAATGAAAAGTAGGTTTCTCATTGTGTAAATGAGAGTGCAATGAGCCTTCGTCAAACCATTTTATTGCAGTGGATTTTATACTTCAAGCAAATGGAACATTCTTAATATAATAATTTCTGAATACCAATACCCACTGTGCCTAGATAGGCACTGGGGTATGGCTGAAATGGTTTATTTCAGTTTTTTTTCAACAGTGCTTTTTAAAATAAAACTCTTGTGTAAACTATGATATTACATGATTTTTTGAAATTCTTAGTAAAGAAATTTTGTTTCTGTTATTGTCTAACAAGACCACCATATTGCATCATTTAACAAGCCTGAGACCAAGCAGCAGAAAAGAAAGATAAAACATCTTTTTTACTACAAACCTCTTTGTGCATTATGCAAGCAAAACCATGTAACTTCATGTTTCCTCTGAAGTCGTTAAGCAATAATAACTGTGTACTGTTCCTCAAAGGAAAATTCACTGTGCCGGTTTCAATTATGCCAGATGTTATTACCAGTATTTATTCTGGTTTAAAAGTTGACTTGCAGTGGGACAATCTGCAATTTCCTTTTTTATTTTAGAATTGGATAGAGTCATTTTAAGAGAGATTATTTTTTATTTAATGTAATTTAAGGTAATTCCATTGTTACTTAAATCTGGGTGGTGGGGAGAGTGAAGATATAAACCTGCATTATATTTTACTAAAGTAGCACAAAGTCACTTCCAATGTTAAACATGGCAAATGCTTTATTTTTAAATACTCAGAAATAAAACTCGCAGGGAAATCTACTATGGTGACTGGGAATTCATTGACACTGAAAGTTTCAAATCTTCGCCTTGCAGCCCCTGCCAAAAGATATGGGGTGATCTGCTGCTTACAAACAGGAATCAACAGTTTACCTCTGCTAATACACCTTTATGACAGTACAAGATAGTGCTGATGAGACTGCTAGTTTTCTCTCAGGGAAAATCAGATCTATTCCTGGAAGCAGCTGAAATTAAAGGGAGTTGTTAATTTAAGTGAAGAGGTTAAAGCATTTCAAAAGACACACCACACGAATTTGGAATGCCTTATGTAATGGCTCTACTTGGTGACCATTTTCTATGGCTAAGCAAGCTGCTTAGAAAAATGGTTCACGCTGAACTAGTAAATCAAACATCAGAAATGGTGGGGGAAAGGAATTTACTACTTGATTAACACAAGATCCTACAAGGAAGATGAAAAATAATACAAAGCACAATCTCTGTTTTGTGGAGGAAAACTATCTGCATGTTATCATATGAAATACTTAATTTTATTTTAGCTCATAAACCAAATACTCTGACCAGAGATGTATGCTGTAGGAGTCAGAAGGGTTTGATACACAAACCTTCTGAAAGAAACCCTTAATTTCTCTTCTGTGAATGGGTTTATCGTATCACAGATGGCAGCCCAGGAGGGGAAATGAGTTCTACAGGCTCACTACCCACTGGCAGGGGAAGAGAGAGAGCAGAGACTGAGGGCAGTTTTGACCCTACCCCCTAGAATACAAGACAGAATCGCTTCAAGTCACAATTTCCTTCTTAACACTGCTCCCAGGGCAGCATGCAATTACATACTGCAACTGGCTTAGGGCAGGTTGGGTCCACAATTAGTCCCTTGACCTTGCTGAGACTAACAGTGTGAGTAAGGTGAGCATGACATACCTCTCTCTCAAAATTTGCAATTACTTAATGCAACTAATGTAGCACTAATTTCCCTGCATCTTAACAAACAAACAAAAAACAAAAAAGACTGCACACAATCATAAAAAGGGACTTGCCTATAGACTCAACTAAAAGGTCAAAATGATAGTTTTAATTCAAAGTTTCCATAGCTTTCTTGATAAAATGAGTATGACTGTAGATTATCTCTTTATTTCTACTTTCCATTAAAAAGCATAGAAATTTCTTCATCTTTCTGTAATACGTTTATTAGTTACAGATTTATTACAACAATACTCAAGAAGAAGTTCCATTCATATAATAGACAATTATCTGTGATAAAGCTCATGGCAGAAACAGTAGATGGAATAAATGCTGACATGAGTACATTAATGCACATGCCACTCACATCGTGTCAGGTATAGCTACCCCTTAGGTTTGAAGATACAAATACTCCTTTCAGCACTTTGGCATATTTCAAGTAATTAGAAGCCATCTGTTGAAATCTTCTGCATTCAGTCTCAAACAGCCATCTTGAAATGGTTGGGACTTTATGTTGTGCTGGAGGGCATACCTTTCCCTCCATGCTCAAGCTGAAAGAGGCCTCAGACAGCGAGTAAGAATGAGATCATGCAGAGAAAAAAAACACTGCCAGGAGTTTGACCTAGGCTGTCCAATTAATTGTCAGTGAGTTAAAACAATGCAAATTCATTGAACAAATAAATACAGATCCAAACTTCTCAATTACAGATGAAACATGGGCCAGTTTGAGACTCAATCATGAATTAAATAATCTATAATATAAGCCAATTAAAACAGAATATCAGGAACAACTGAGGCAGTGAGAGATAGCTCAGTTAACCACAGAGCAAGCAGAATGCATTTCTACTTATCCTGTAGACAAGACGCAACATAACACCTACTGCAACTAATGGTCCCAGAAGCTGGTATCCATAGTTGCAGAGGAAGATTTTCCAGAGCAACATTAAAATACCATTGCAAACCAGAACTCCAGTAAAAGTCACTATTGTAATCTTCCAGTCAGAAAAGCCATATAAGTGGGTAGGAACCTTTCTCATAACACTTGCCATACACAAGTAGTAGAAAAAACTGATTGTTCCTCACTATTTAAAAGGTCATTTTATGAGACAGACGTAAACATAAGGAATAAAACATCTCACTGCCATAGACTTTGAAGGATTAAACATATTGAGGGATAAACCTGTTTTGATCATGTGATCATTTCAATGATTTTTTTAAAGATGCATACAATATGATACTGTGAGGGAGTTACTTTCATAGCAGCATACAATAAATTATATTTTAGAAAATCCCCAATCATAAAGTTGAAGAACACTTCTAAGTGCACAGGATTAATAGAGATCAAAAAGGCAACTAACCCATGTGTAACACATGAGTAGTAAGAAGTAACCTCCAGAACTTCCATGTAAATCATTTAGTTATATAGCACACTGGGTCAAGGTTTATTGAAGCAACTTCTCAAAACCATAAAAATCGTTTATTGGAACAGCTTACTCTACAGCATGCATGATAAGAAGGTGCTTTTTAGTAATCCCAAGTAATTAAAATCTTGTTTTGGCCAATGACGATAGTTGGCTTACCAAGAGAATCACAACAACATAGAGAGCTCTTGTAAGGTGAGTGTCATACCGTGGCCCTAAAAAAAAAGATATTATCAAGTTCCTGAATTTATTTCATTTCAAAGGGCAAAAGTGAATTGTACCAGTCTTATGAAGCCTAGATCCCATTCTACACCATCTCTGCTACACCAAACACAACACTGAAAAGTGGAAAGCGCAATGCCTGGGTCCAAGGATCATGTATGGTATGGAGAACAGAGATGCTTTGGAAACTGATCTCCTGAAGAGCTTTGATTAAGAACTGAAGCATGCATATTGCAAATATTAACATTTATTATTGTTTAGTGTAATAAAAAATAAAGATATTCAAGACTATGCCAGTTATTTTTTACTCAGGATGAAGCAAATTCATCACTTACAAAAGGACAATACAGCACAAAACCTCAGCAATCCACATAGCAATTTTGCATATGATTTTGAGGATAAATTTCTGTATTTAGAAATATAGAAAATTTTAAATATAATTTGGGGGAATTTGCAAATAACAACTGAGTGAAATTCACTTCTTACAAGAGAGTTTATGACTGTAAAGAACTCTCCCTAGCTATCAAAACTTAATACAATTATCTAGAAGTCCTTAGTCAATGCAGCTTTGTGCTGCTATCCTTGAGCAGAAATCCTGGGGCACAATACTCTGCACCTGTTCAAGGTAGATTTCTTAACTTTACAGAACCTTAGAACACGGTCACTTTCACTTACTCAAATCACTGCGGTCATACCCCAACAGTGTTCATAGTACAATTATACTTGGCTGACATAACAACAAACCCCACCTATCTATTAATCACTTAGCACATCAAATTGAAGCCATACTATGATACTATATTGTGAAGCCAGTAATGTATCTTTTCTTGACAGAACAATTAACCACGTTAAAGATGGTTTCTCTGGGCAGTGCAAATTTGCTGCTTCTGACCACAAAAGTATCCAGTTAAGCCCCAGATGAACCTCCTCCAGCTTTCCCCATCTCTTTTCATATTGCATGAAAATAGCAAGACACTCAGAAGGTGACAGAGAAGACAGAGGTGCTCAATTCTACCCATTTGGTTCTCCAACACTACACTTCTAAGATTCAGCTGGACAGCAAGCTGGGACATCCAGTCTATGTCATGCTTGCTTAGAAAGTTTGACCAGATGATCCTTAAGGTCCACTCCAACCTGATATTCTATGATTCTACGACTGATTCATAACTCCCCCTTATCCACCAGAGCCAACATCAGGAGTTACTGAATTGAAACTCAGTGGAGAACACAAAAGCCAGGAAGCCCCAGGAGACGTGCCTTCAAAAGGCAAACGGGATCCATCATTAGGCAATATAATTCAAAGTGCCCAAAAAAGAGCACAAACACAAGCTCAGTGCCTCTGGAGTTTGTTCAGTAGCTTCAACCACAATAAAGGAAAAACTAAAGATCCACTAAAATTGCCTTAACTATGAAGTTCTGTAATTAAAAGTGAAATCAAATGGAGAAACGAGGAGCAGATGTTGGTTTTATTCCTGTGTGTTGACTTTATTAAGGAAACATTTCCCTATTTCCCTCCCCCAAGACATCCTTTCCTTTCATTTATTTGCTGTGTTTCCTATTATTTTCTTTTCCCACTAAACAACCATAACTTTCATCAGTACAATGAAGTCATTTATGACTAAATTCTTATTGCAGTTGGGATTTTTCTTCATGTGTTTTGCAATTGTGGTAGTTGATTTATAACTTTTATGTCTCAGATGTCAAATGGAACTAGAATACAACCTTTTTTCCTCTACTCTGATTAACACCTGTAAGAACACAAGAGATATACAAAAATAATCTATCCAGGTTTTTTTATATAAGATCTCCTTCTCTAATAACTTTTAGAAAGCTACCAAAGATCTCCCCTGATATGAATTAAACCAGTGCCCAGTTGGTGCTTTATTATCTCTTCAACAAAATGATTTATTGTTTGTAGTCTGAAAGCAAGAGAGGAGGAAAATTACATTTTCTGTACCAGTAGCAGTAGCCCTATCACTTGCTCTATACTATTATTTGAACATTACAATGACCAATATTGTAATGATACCAGAAATAGTTAACGCTAACAGAACTGCTTATACAAAAGCAGTGGCAACTGAGATCATCGTACCTCATGATAATTTAACCTTAGATGTTGTCTTATGCTTTTTACCTCAGCATGAACTGCTATAATGTTCAAATTTCAATTTATCTCCTACCCCAGATGCTGGACATAACTGCTGGAGTGTTTGCTTTTCTTTTTTTATTTTTTTTTTTTTTTAAGGTTTCAAATTAAGAGAGTTTAATTAATTAGGAACAGGTAAAGAGAATACAAGAAAAATATCAAGAACTCACAAATCCTTTATGTGTGTGCATCTAAGCTATAGATAATAAACTAATTTTAAGATTACTTATTTTGTGTATCAATGAGAGTTGAATGTTTTTAAACACTGATTAAAAAGGCTAGGCTATTACTGCTTACAGAATAAGAATTACAAAAAGTCAAAAAAGAAATTTCTATCAAGCAGCATACCTAAACTGAAATGTACAAGACGCATATACATACATACAGATATACACGTGCACAGCAGATAAAAACCTGGAAATTCACAATGACTTTGTTGAAAATTAGACTAATTGTAAGAGTGATGGTGCCCTGAGTGCAGGAATGTGTTTATCTTCCAAATTCATGGCACCTTTGTAGCACCACAAACCCCTTCAACATGGAATAAAAAACTACACACTTCCCTCCAGGAGTGAAGCTAGTAGAATATGCTGAAAGGGAAAGCCAAGTACAGCTTGTACTCTGAAGCAGTTTCAAGGAACCTTGGTAAAAATCAGTGTTAGTAGAACAGAACTCCAATGCACCCATGAAGCTTTCAGCAACCTGGTCTAGTTGGTATGTCTGTACATGGCAGGGGGGTTGAAACGAGATGGTCTTCAAAGTCCCCTCCAACCCAAACCAGCCTGTGATTCCATAATTCTATGAAGTTTCAGAAGAACATTTTTGCTAAGTTGGCAGTGTTACCTTTTGTGGGGAACTATTTAACAACTGGTATTTCTTTTGATGTGGATGAGCTAATTGGAGAGCTTCTGATACTCGATTGTAAGAAGGACAATGGGAAACATATTGTTAACAGAGATGATGTTTGTTGGTACAAACTTGGAATGATCTGCATCATGGACAGAGTACAATCAATCATGAGTATTGCTAGAAAAATCCTTTATGCCAAATCATAACCAGCATGATTTATCTTCTTTCTCATTATAAACTGGTTCTATTTAGACAAGGCTGAGAACAATGACTAAAATAACTTTAAAACAGATGAGACATCACACAAACACATAATTATCTAAATATTGATTATTAGTGGCACCAATCACATTATTAATTCCAGACATTACAGAAAGGAACATACTTTAAAGTAGCATTTGTACACATGTACATTAAGGTAAGCAAGACGTTTTGAAATATTAGCTGTTTTGGAAAACGTTAATTTTTACTGCCTTCAGTGATACTATTTTTCCCAGAGACAGGAAAACTGTAGCACATGCAACTGTAACCACAGGAGGTCTACAAAGCTGCCTGAATATAGGATATTCATTTCAGGTGTCCTGAGTTATGTGTTGTGTCCCCACAGGGCCTGAAAATATGACAGCGCACCTAGCTGCATATGATCTCTGCCATTCAGGAGTGGAAGGTGGAAGCCAAGGGGGATGCCTGAGGGCATTCCAAATAGGACAAGGTACCTGTACTGAATCAGGCTGCTGATGTCTTTCTAGCTGGAAGCACACGTGTTATGGTGACTTGTCAGATAGCAGAAAACTGCTTAGCAATCTGCATGATGCTCACCCAAAAAACCTGAGTGGAACCTTTCTCTCTTGCAATCTATAGATGATCTTCATGGCATTGTCCAGAAAAGTGCAATTTATACACTGTAATATTGAACTAATTGAAAAAAAACAAACCCAAAATGTAAGTCTGAGTGTGTGCTCATTAAAGATTACATATAAATTTGGATTTTAAAATGTGTATAATTTTAATAAAGTTTCTAGTTTTAAAACACCTTTGTAGAGTTAAACAAGAAAATTATACACTTTGCATGTGAGAACTGTAGTATACTCGAGTATAACGTTACATCACATAATGAGTTGACCTTCTATTCTCCTTAACTCTTTCTTTCATCAAAGCCACCTAGACCCACTTTGCCTTCTGTTTCTCTAATCTGCAATTATTTATGTTTTCTTCATGCTGCTCTATCCACCATGGGAGCAAAACTGTACTTGGTGAAATACAGAGCTAATTATTCCACAAACCCAACAACAAAAAGACATGTTATTTCAGACATGCTAACACTTCCTATGTTTAATGCACACATAATAAAGGATTTATTTTTATTTGTTGTTTGTTTTTTAAAGTGATGGGCCTTAACATGTGGAAAGAAATCAGCAAAAAACTCAAACAGAATGACATATCTGATAGGCTTTAAAACATTAATTCAGTAGTTGCATTCAGGATCAATTTTACTTTAATTCAATACAAATGTGAGGCTGTATGTGGGGTGAAATATAGCCTATTAGGTAATTATGCTCAATTTCTTCTGATCTCAGTACCCAGTTTCTCCAGTGCCCCTTCCACGTCTCCATCAGCACTTTCAGTTCTAGGATAAAATTTGTCCACCTCTATCTACCTTAGCATTTCCTAAAAGACAAAAACTGAATCTAAGAATAACTGTAAAGGCAAACAAACAAACAAAATGAAACCCAAAATAAGAAAACAACAAAAATAAGCCCTACATCTTTCTAGTGTTTTCTATTTTTTCCTCAATGTAAGCAAGAGCTAGAAAACAGATTTTAGCAATGAAGAAACACCTGACATCACTACCTAAAAACACAGATTGCAGCATATTGTTTTAAAATATCCTCTGATTATTTGAAATAGAGGAACACTATGGGTGACTCTACACCAGCTCTCAAGCACACATACGGGTCCTGCTGTATTTGATAGCACAGGTGTAGTTTAAAAAAGCGACTCTATGAAGAGAGTGCACAAAAATCAGCCTTCTAATTTTTTTAAGTGCAAATCAACATACCAGATTCCTATTTAGAATAACTGGGAGACAGTCTGGTATTTCTTATGAAGAATTCATCACAGTAACACTGCAAGCAGGGCACCACCAAGAGCACGCTTTCCCCCTTCTTCAGTACCAAACTTCCACAAGACTATTAGTTCTCTTTCTCTACCACAAACAAATTCAAAACTAAGTCCACAGATCTTGCAACTGAACAGAAAATTGCACTATTTCCCTTTCTTTTATTGCCTAGTATTACCACTTTCCATGATTTCAGATAACTTGCAAACTTTCATGTCAGGCTTAACTCAGGTAATTCCCATTATCTTTTATACACTAACGCAATATAAATTTGCTATGTACCCTCTCACCTCACTAAAGAGGAATCTAGTGACATCTCTGAGTAGCTAAACTGTTCTGTAATAAAAGTAAAGAAAACCTTCATTCAGTAGATGTGTGGTACTTTATAAAGATAGCCCATCATCAGTCACACTTCAATAGAGAAGCTGAGACCACTAAAACAGAATTCAGGAAACACAAATCTGAATCATTAGCTCAGGAGCGCTAATTACATTATCATGATAAATCACTTCTCACAGATGTGCAGTACCAAATCTAAAAAGGACACTTTCTACTTCACTAAAATACACATTATTACCACACAACTAATTCAAATCCACTAGAAATGGAAACAGAAGATTAAAAGAGTGTGATCTTAAATTCAACTTTGAAGGGATAGAAGCCTTAATAAAATATCTGTCCAATTATAAAACTTGAGAAAAATAGTAAGAGATATCTACGATAATACAGAATTTCAAATAACCGTTTAAAAACATGCATAACCAGACTAATCACAGTACTCTAGAATGCAACATGTCTTTAATAGCAATCATCACAGTATGAAATCCACTCTGAGCTTATTACATTTGGCTGAATAATCTAAAATTGTAGAATTAAAAATAATTATTGATAAAAGATAAGACATAAAACCTCCCTAGCTGTTTGAATCTAAGAATATCAGGGGATGGAATGAATGTTGAATTTATGTTGTGGAAAATTGGTCCCAAGTTGGTTTTACACTTCATCAGAAAGCACTTTCGTCTTGTATGCAAACAGTTAATGAAGCATACCAAAACTGCAACTTTTTGCTAGCACTGGTGTGGTAAGACTCACAGCATATTCCCTACCTTGCAGAATATTCAAGAAACATTAGAGATTTGTCATTTCTTCTTCCCTGGTTTTAATGCAGAACCCTATAATGTTAAGATTCCTTCCTTCATTTTCAAGTCTTGTTCTATGTAGCTTGTAGTTGCAGATCTACCATAGACTTTCATATTTAACGCATTAATTTTTGTTCCTTTACAGAGTATTTTCAGGAAAAGATGACACCACATAAATAACTGGTACCCTAATAAATTCTAGGAATGTTGATTCTTAACTATCTCTCATGCTGGATGCATGACTGGTTTTAATATTTTATAGTTAAACCATTCCCCTTTTCTTTTTCTTCTTTTACTTTTTTTTTATTATTCAGTTATTCTCATAATTGAAAACAAGGAACAAATTATTCCAATTGGATAACAGTTGGATACTATCATGTCTTTTCCAGAGAAAATGGGTAGGACATTTAACACCAAACTTGAAATAAACATAGAACAAGAAAGAATTTACAATATGCAGAACACCTGCCTTTAAAAGGACTTCCTTTCACATTCCCGTTTTATGACTTCTGCTTCAAGAATTTGTCTGCAGGATTATATCTGAGTATGGCAACCAGCTCCATTATCTCAACCATACACACCATTATGATTAACTTTGGGAAATTAGTGGGGCTTACACAGCTGAACAAATGATTGGCAAAATCCAGTCAATCACCACATCAAAAAGAAAGTCCCAACTGCAAAGACAAACTGCCTTAATGCTCTGCAGGAGGGGACCGATATGCCTAAAAATGTTGTAATGCAGGAACTGAATGTATTTATTTATTCAAGAATCACAAACACTGTTTAATCTGTGGAATACAGCCTGTTCCACTCATCCTGTAAAGAAACTCCCGATAGTCCAAAGCATTAGAAGCTACTATCATAATACTGAATGCTCAGACTTCAGAAAATGGATGTAAACTGTCTTCTGTCATATATTCTCATTAATTAAATGCATCAGTTAAGGGCAAAAAACCAACAATTCCAGTGGCCTTTACTAGAAAAAAAGTATCTGCCATTAAAATCCTACAGGAAAATGAGCACACTGAGTCCCAGATTAATGGGACAGGCAGGGGTACATTTCAGCAATTGCTGCCCTCAAAGCTATTCAAATTATAAGTTTTGGAACTCCAGTTACAATTAGGACTGCAAAAGTTCGTAACATTTCAACTAAAAACAGTCAGATGAGGTTGTAATGCCTGTTCTTAGGCTTGGGTGCCACTGAAGTAGATTTGAGATAAATAGATTAAATAAATAATATATGTAAACCATCTCTCATAACAGTTTTGTAACAGATTCCTCATGTTTCTGGAGTATACAACAGCTGACATATAGTGTCTCAATTTTTTTTTTGTTATTGTTATTTATAATGCCATAAAGTCCTCTCAAGCTTTTGCTAAATGTGCTTATCCTTTTACTACCTGCTCACACTATTTCACATTGGGCAAGACCTTCACAGTCACCAGAGATTCTCCCAGGGTGGCCAGCCTAGAAAGTGTAACACCATCCACTTCAAAGCAATGTTTGGTAAAGTATAATTTTACAGCAAGACACTTCTGACAGAAGCAATTGTACTCATATTTGAATTTGAAGAGCAAACTTGTTGGGAAATTAGCTGAAAAAGATGGGCTTGATTAATACTTCAATGCAAACCTTTCAAGAAAGCTTAGCTGCAGCAAGAAACGGAAGTGGTAATTCAGGAGACACTACTCACTCCCTTTGAGTCCATACTGAAGAACTGCTCCAGCATGGTGTGAAGGGACATCATGCTGCTGGTGGTGCTGTCTTTCAGATGAGATGTAAAACTGAGTTCTGACAACTTACAGTCATTAAATATCCCATGGCACTTTTCACAGGAGTACATGTGTTAACCCATATGTCCTGGCTACATTCCAAATGCATAATTGCATTCTGCCTACCTAAATTCCCTATGCAGTTTCAGTAGCATGCAGTACTATTTATTCTCTTTCTTTCTTTTCTCCAACATTGTTCTTTAGCATTTATGCTCAGTTACAAGAAAAGGCACAGATATATCACAATCTCTTAAATTTTAGCTGACATAAAAGAATTGAAGGCAACTGAGATCTACATGATGCACAGGGGAAAAAAAAAAAGGTGCCCAGAATTCAAGCAAGCATGAAGCTGCCTAAGCTTGGCAGTACAGAAATACCAAGGACAAGAAAAATCTCGTAACTGTTATCTTTGTCAGCCTGCGTCCTAAGCACCCAGCAGTTTTGAAAAGTATCCCCAGTCCTCTGCAGACTTGTAAAGGGATTGGCAGGATTTAAAGAGCATCTCTGGCACTTAGATACTTAAATTGCCCTGAAACTCCCCATAAATTCGACTCCTGAAGTCAGGCATCTACTCTGTTAAGCTAAAAAAAAAAAAAAAAAAAACCCAAAAAAACACTTCAAGGTCTATTTCTACAGTTTACATTTTTAACAGAGTGTGTGAAACATTGATAAATCACAGGAAGAGGACCTAGATGAGAACCCCGGAGTATTCCCAGAGCATCCTAATTACTGAACCACCCAATCATTCCCTCTTTCTTTTCAATAAATGCTGCACTGACTTCATCATAGTGGTCCCAAAGCATAAAGAGCAAAAAACAGTTCAAGATAACTCAGACTAGTTTCCACCCTACCGATTAATATGTTTTCAGAGGAGACAGGCAAAACAGATTTGAGTTACTCATATTGACCATATTTCCTTAGCGATCCTCTTTTTTACTAGATCACTACTTCTGAGCTCACATCACCCAATTTAGTGACACAGTGGCTCCTTGCTTTGCACCCAATGCCATATATATCAGCAAGGGTATATGCTGAATTTGGTCTTAGAGATCATCGAAGAGCAGCTTCCATCCTAGATTTTGGCATAAAACAGGGACTGCTTTATTTAGTGCAAAATGTGGGATACAGTAATAAAATTGTTAATATCAAGTGGCCTTTGCTAATGAAATAGAATTACTCTGGGCCTTTCAGGTTAAAAAAAAAAAAATTAGAAAAATCTGAGCTTTCCCTCCGTGTTTTCTGTGCTTAACTTTCTATTAGAACTTACACTTAAAACTTCTCCAGATCCAGGTCTGAAACTGGTCTCCCCAGATATATTGGTTCTTCTAAAATACGTTTATTGACCATTTCTCTTTTACATTTCTTTTTCTGACAGTTAAATTAAAAAATAACACAGATAACTAAATCAGTGCTGCCAATCCTTTTCCTGAGACAGGACACACAGCTCAGATACAGTGTCTAAATCTAGATTCACTTCGCTGAAGTTTTCAGTTTAAGTGACCAGCTGCCTGATTCCCCATATAGCCAAACAATGGGCAGTCAGCTGTACACAGTAATTCACATTTTCATTGGTACTAATTGTCCATTGGGGATATCTCTTTTTGAGCCTCATAAAGTTAGATGAATTAAACGTGACTGATCCCAAATACTTTTTTCACCCCCTTTTTTGTGATAATTACCATTATATTCCTACCAAAAAGCAGTGCAATCAATTATGCATAGAGGTGCTGAGTTTTGGTGAAATTATCTGTAGTCTCATTCCAATCATTATCTCTAAATGGTTTTCAATTGCATACATGGTGAATCAAATGTATTTACTTGTAGCCAAAATTACTGATTAGAAGCATATCAGGTGGCAGAGTCAACTGAGAAATGAGGATCAACTTTACTCACATCTTTTTCTTTTCTGAATCAACGTGTTGCCAGCTTTCTTCACTATAAACTTAACTGTATCTTGAGGTTTGGGGTTTTCTTGTGGGTTGTTTTTTTTGTTGTTGTTGTTGATTTTTTATTTTTTTTAATTTTTTTTGAGGACACACATTCAGGTCTCAGATTATATTGATAAGCACACAAAAAACAGAAACCGAAACAACCTCCATACACTTTGTCAGCGTGACTGCATGAAATAAAGGCAGGTCTGATGGATGTTGAATTAATGTAAATGACATTTTGTAATATATGGCCCTGATTCTCCTTTCACTTATGCTGCTGTAAATCTGGGGCAGGGGGAAATAAAAACCCAAATTCCATAGATTTTCATAAACTTAGTCTGCTCAAAAGATGATACAGCTGAGAAAGAAGCAAATGCTCTTTATTTAAATATTGATAGTGCACTTAGGAAATTAAAATAGTTGTGATTCATAGACTGAAAATAAATATACTTTTAAATTTATATTTAATTCTGCATGCTTATAGGCTTAGAGAGAATTCCAAGTAACTGACTTCTCTGAAATGAAGACATGAGTATTCCTAACAAAAGGGGTTTATACTTGAGGAGATTAGAGGGCAGCAGGTAGCTCAGAAGCCTTTGGTATACCCAGAATAAAACCAGGTCATTTTTAATATTAAAAAAAAAAAAAAACCCACCTTTAATACAGAACAACAGATTGTGCTAAACTTGCAATCCCCTTTCTTCTTCACCCTCTGACATGCAAACACCTGACACACAAAGGGAGTCACATACAGAAGGAGATTATGATGCAATGATCTCGTTGTGAATGCTGCATTATGGTTTCAGCATCGCTGTAAGAGCTCCCCTGGCACTTGTGCTTACAGCAATTTGAATTTCTCTGGCAGCTAGGTATGATTTGTGACAGATTTCAGCCTTGCTCTTCATTGTAAGGAGTACACTGGCAAGTGCTTGAGGTATTTACCATGGAGATTGGAAATAAGAAAATATAAAGAGGAACATTTGAGGTAGCCTTTTTTTAAATAAACAAAACAAAACAAAACATGGATTTGCTAGGTAATCCAACCCAATTCTTTTCAATGGCATCATTTTGTGCTTTTTAGGCAAAGTTGTCTCACTACACTGTTCTATTTGATATATTATTCCATTTGCCACAGTAGTGAAACCCTTTTAATTTTAATGACCATTACAACTGCATATATCGCTAGCCAAATACTTCATGTAGAGTGAAAAGAATCTCTCGATTGTACTGTGTGTCAGAGTGGAAAAAAGTTTGCCTATACACTTTTTACACTTGAATTACATATGTAAACTTGTTTACATGGCTTGGAAAATCTTACACTGACAACACACAGTTATCTTGTTATCCTGGAAAACACCTTAAGTGCCTCTGAAAAGGTAGGGTCAGTTGGTAGTTTACATGTTTGGCACTGGATTCCCCAGAAGTTTGCTAAGCCAAAGCATCTACATTTAGGGATCTGCAGAAGTCCATAAAATTTAGTTGAAGGTTGTTCTCAATGTGTCTTCTGCTATAAAAGCTGTAATAAGCATCTGTACTAAGTTTCTCTAAACCTTTCTTAGTCTGCAGACTAAACCTTATCTTGATTCCTTCCTCATTCGTATACGTTAAGTACTGGAAGTAGTCCTCAGGGAATAAAGGCAGCTCCATAGCAAAGGCTGCACTCTGAGCACAGGCGTTCAGGGAACAATGACAACACACTAGCTGGCTTTGGCATGATCTGATGAATGAGAAATTTAATAGAGAGATATTGCACAGCCTACAATGAGAAATCCTGCATTTAACAAAGGACTGAGATTGACCTGGTTTAGGCTAATAAAGTTTGTACCTCATCCAGTAGAATGGATCCAAACTTCCATTCACATGTAAAAATAGCCTATCGATTAAAGCATATTTCTTCCTCTTTGGCCCTGTTTTTCAATTATTTTATTTGAGACAATAAGTTTGGCAAGTTCTTTTGTTAACACAGTTCCTGTTATTTTAAAAGCAACAGATTTTATGGCTCATGGTTATCATCTGATACTTAAAATACGTCCATGAAAGAATGCATAGGAGGTGTCAGGTGCACCCCTGGGAGGGTAAGAATGTCCACATGGTCCCAGGTCTTCTGCACTGCAAGTAGCAGTTTCTGTATGAATGGGTGAGAAATATTCTTTCTCATTTGCAGGTGTTCTGAATTCAAAAGGTACAGCATAAAATATGAACTAAGGATTAACCCTCTGACCTGCCAAGCATCCTCAGGTCATGGCTCCAAATAAAAGAACCAGATCTTCAAAATAATTTAAATTTAAAATTAATTTCATTTATTTTAATATTATATTTTATTTATTTTAAATAGATATTATTCAACTATATGATTTATATACAAAGATATGATTTTAAGGATGTGTTTGCAACTATGTGAGATTTTTTTAAACTTATTACTTAATTTTTAAATATCATAAGTATGTAGTCTTTAGAAAACAGTGAAAGACAGCAGATTTGACTGATTTATGAATACCAGACTACATCTGTCATATCATGGGTTTGTTACTGGTCAACAACTGAAAATGTGGAGCTGTAATACATAAACCTACAATTTCAAACAGAAAACTGTACTATTTTGTAAGGCTGCATCAGCATCTATCCTTAAAATTGCTTCAACTATGTTGTAATAAACAATTTTTAAAAACCCTTTAAATACGAAATCCTCTTTGTCTATTAAATGGAATTAATCAGAATATGGGGGTTCCAAGTGATCACCAAGTGATTGCTGTTCCATTCTTTAATATGACTATCTATTACGAAAATACATGTCAGACATGTTCTGTTGAAGAACTGCTCAGTGTGGAGGGAATTTAAAGAAAAATAAAGATTATATAAAGAAATTGAAATAAAATGTTGAAAATATATAACTAGTGCTTTTTTATAATTAAGGTCACCAGTCTATTTAGAGAGATGAAAGTGAAAAAGATCATTAATATATGAGAATACGTAACAGTAGGTTTGGCACAACTGTTAGCCCTTCTCACTATACAAGAATGTGAAAATATTCCATGAAACTGAGATACAACATATCAGCACATATCACTTCCTGGAAAGAACAGAATTACTTGTTTTTAAAATATTTATAAGTATACAGATGGAAATAATTGAAGACAACAGTTTGTTGAAACTGGAACTTATCACTTAGTGTAGCAGTAGGGGAAAGACCTCATTACATTAAATATAAGAAACAATAACATGAGATTAAAAACTTCTCATTTCACATGATAAATCCTTGCTGGCTGATTCAGGCTAGTCAGCAACTATTCACACACAGAAGACGATTCTATATCTGCCTGCTCTCAGTTTCTTGAACTTTCCTCTGATGAGTGCTGTGATTGAGAGGATACCATGACAAATTCACCACAAGTCCACTCCAAAGTGAAAATACTGTGTCACGTTGGTACTTGAGCGACTGTCATAACTGAGGAATGCTTTAAAGAACTTATACTGTCATCACAAAAATGCCTTTAAGGATATATCTTCTTAACATCTTGATTACAACACTTGAAATATTTTGATTCTATTGCTACTTTGCATAGAGAAAAATACACTTTGCTTAAAAGTGGTATATACAAACGTGACATATAACATCTATTTTTATATTTTTATGTATAAATAATCATTAATAGTCACATCAATGTATATTTGTATATCAGTATTCATATATAAAACCTAGACTATGTCTATATAAAAATTATACGTTCTGGATTAATGTACTGAATACTTGAAACAAATCATAAGTTACATTTGAAGGACATAAAAAAATAAACCAAACAGAAATGTTTCTGTATACAGGATACTAATTGAGGCAGAGTATTTAAATGTAGTAATTGTAGTCTCTCACTCTGCTGTCTCCTCTTTTTAAAAAAGCTTTGCAGAGAAAGAGCTACTCACTTACTCATTTCAGTTAGCAAGAAATTTCTCAACTTCCTTGGGTGCTTAAGTGCAAGAATGTTTTAGACCCCATCTTTGCATATTACTTTATCTTTCAGTGGTAATTAACAGAGTCTTAATCTGGCTAATGTTAATGACCACTGTTCTTTCTTTAAATCCCAGTTAAACCAAGCTTATTAAGGGCCAATTAAAGGAAGTCTTATGTGATCTGAATAACACTAAGATCAATTTTTAACAGCTATGATTCTTTCTTTTGGATGATGATCGTGGAGAAAGGAAAAACCAACTTTCTCATTATGGCCTTTGTTTTAAAATAAACTGTCAGTGACTACTGGGAAGAATGAGGAAACTTAGGCAGATATATAGCTGACAAAATTCAGACTTCCTAGAAAAAAGAAAAAAAAAAAAAGCTATATACTACTATTTTCGCTCCTTCCCATAAAAAAGGTAATATATTCCTAATTTCAACTTCATTTTTCATACTATTACAGCACAAAAATGGAATGACACTTTGTAATAAGTTTCTAAGTGGTAACAAGACAACCTAAAACTGTATTAACTGAGTACAACTGACAAAATAAAGAAAAACTTGCTCAACATTTGAACAGGAAATGGAACCTTTCTACCTAAGATGAAAGCAGTAACAGGGCTTTTTGGTTTGGCGACAGGTAGTTTTCTCACTGTTTAAATGAACACAGTTTTCGATTCTGAACTTCTGAAAAGCTTGTTGGTTCCACTTAATGCCTAAGGTGACCCTTCTGCAGACTCATTATGAATTATATCCTACTATTTCTTACGTAGCTAGGATTTCACTCATTGCTTAACTTTACCATTGCTTCCCTTTCATCTGGACGGAAGCAGTAATGCAATCTGACAATTGCCTCTAGCTATTAAAATATTACACTTACCACTACTACCTAAAGTCCAAACATCTAGATAGGCTAACCTCTGCTGCAGCAAGTCATTGCAAGACAGGTCGTTTGCATACTCTGCAGCACACAACAGACCTAACTCCATGGTGACACCTCTTAAATTCTGCAGGAGCAGCCACAAAATCCATGGCAACGTTAATTCATTACTGTCTCTAAAATACTCTTCATTCCTACTTTCCCACTCCTGCACAAACATATTCAGACATGACTCATAGCAAAGAATATCACTGATGAAAAATTGATGCTTATTTTTAATGATAAATCCTGTATTTTAATCTGTGGTCCCTAGATAATTTGGCTGTAGCAGCCCTTGGCCTCTAAAAGAGCTCTGCACAAATCATCTTTGTATACTGATAGCAGCACAGAAGAAAAGTTGCATCTGGATTCTCCAGCTTTTGGTGTCCCACTTGCTCCACTCTTTGTCAATCTACCAACCTTGCTTGCGTGCATTCAGTTTTCCAGCTAGTTATAAACTGGACTTCAGCTTTAACTTTTTGTGTCCTTGCTCCTGGCTCCATGAGACAATACAGCTGTACTGCAGCTGTGAACGTAATTATAAAAACAAAACAAAATCCCTCTCAAAATCCAGAGCAGAAGTTTCCAGAAAATGATGAGGCTACAAGAGTACCAGGCTTTGCTCTGCACAGCTCCTCTGATAAACCAACAGCTGTCAGCACTGCTATGGCAATGGGAAAGTATACTATTTTTCCAAAATAATTATCAAGGGATAATGACGGGAGACAGAGGGGAAACAGAACACTGCAAAAATTGTATCATGCCACAGCAAAACAGGAAGAGGGCAGTGACATCGTAAAGGAGTATTACAATACTGAAACAGGGTTTGACGTCTCATAGCCAAAATTTCACACCTAGCTGAGGTCACACCTGTAGTACTGCCTACAAAAAAAATTTGGAAAATACAACTAAAGTAAGTTTAATGTCACCTGCAATTGTTCATATCTGTTAATTTGGCAAATCAGCTTTTCCATGCAAAGATAAAAGAAAGATGATCTAGAGTCTTAGCATGTCCTATGTACATTTCTGTGCAAAGCAACAGCAGTAAGACAGTAGAGCTTGCCAGTCACAAAACAAATGGGGAAGCATATTCACCAGTATTCTTAACTAATCATCACTTTCCCATCCTGATCTTTCTTTCCTTCTTACTCTTTTTCCCTTCTTTCTCCTCCCCCACCATTTCCCACCACTGCCACAGCCACTGATCATTAGACAGCACTTTCAGATTTCAAGAAAAAGCCCTCTTTATTCCTCTTCCTCCAGTTAAGATTTCAGCTATACATTAGGGAGTTCAATCCTGCATCAGAGAGGGTGAGACTCCAGTGCAAGCCTGACTGCTGTACTGGTATAGCACCAGTTCCATCTGTGCCCAGTGAAATCTCTGATACGTCTGAGGATTAAGGGTGAGGTCTGCAAATTACTCCCATTTTACTGGCCCTGAGATACCGTATCTATGTACAAAAAATCATAAGCACACATGGAACACCTAATCTGCTTTGACAGAAGTAACTTACTTGTGATTATGGAGTGTAGAAAGCTATACAGGACGGCTCCTTTGCAAACTCAGGCCCGATGTGAACTCCATGCCATCCTAAACAGACCATTTTTCAGACCTTGCAATAACACAGTATCCATATGGCGCAATACTTCACCCAGAACTGACTGAGCATGTTTGGGAGAGCACTACACAAAAAGATTAATTCTGCTCTTGGCATCCTTGGCATCACCACTTCATAAACTAAGTTCATGGATAAATAAAAAATCGCCTACCTCCTATTTCATATAAAGGAATTCCTGCCAAATCTGACCTGCATACAAAATCAGCCGAAAAATCATGTATATTTGCAAAACTTTTAATGTGGTACACATCTCTGTTTGGACTCCTAAGCCAGAATGAACCATGTAAACAATACATGGGTTCCAAAAGGACAGATACTGGTTTCTCAAGCATTCAGAAAAATGTTGCTTCTACTGTAACAAAAGTGGCTCTATAGGATAAAAATACCAAGCAAGTTAAGGCAGAAGAGAGATTTAATATAACTATCTTGGACATAAGGCTTGTGAAACTGCCTTGAAGAAATGTCTAAAGAAGGTTTATGGTGAGTTCTGCAGAGTACATAGGAGATATATTATCCATTGTATCATCTGCTTTCACCCCACGGGGTGAGAAAACAGAGTAAGACCTTCAGTCTATAGGTGGAAAAGGCATGGGTTTTTTTTATTTCAGAAACTCATCATCTCTTACTGTTCCTGACTTTCCACTTGCTAACCTTTTTCTGTCCACATCTTTATCTATCTGCTTTGTCACTCTCCCTCCATGTAACTGGAGCATAGGAACTAGAAATATCAATTGTTCTCTTTTTCATAAGGATGCCTCAGGACTGACTGAAAAATTACTACTGGAGTCATGTGGGATTTTTTTCCCTTTGGAGCCTAATGGATTTTAAAGTATCTTAGAGTTTTAGTTCAATTGACAGGAAAATCTGGAAGTAATGCACAGCCTTAGCTATTCCTTCTTAACTTGGGAGGGATGCTAGTAAGAACACTGTACCAACAAATGAAACACATAATTTTGCTGGTAAAACTTTTATAAAGGCACACAGGTCTCCCTTTGGTAAGTTTTGCTTTGCTGTTGGAAAAAGGAAGGAGCGACTCATACTCAAAAGATTTCAAAAGGAACTGAATCCTGGAACAAACTGACTCCTGCAAACAATATTCCACCCTCTGAAAGACCTGTGTAGCTGCGGAGACCGGAAGATTTTCATTGTTTCAGAAGCTTTCCAGTGTTAAGTTACTAAAACTGCAGCCTCCAGCTTAAATCCATTCGTGTGCCTGTCTTCATTCACTTGAGCATCCCAATCAAGCGACTACTGAAACAGACTGGTGGCATCGCGAGATGCCAGCCATTCACACTAAGATGAAATCTTCCATTGTGGAGTAAAAACACTTAGTTGCATAGATATAACATTCATATATAAGAAATAGTACTGGCTATACTCCTATCTATGACTAATTTCAAACTTTGTATACTTCATAGCAGAAGACAAATCATAGTGCTCCACAGTGGTAATCAGATACAGAAAGGGAGGGAAACAAACCACATAATAAACAAATACTTAATATTTAACTTTTAAGGCCTGATTTTTTTTTCATCTAATTCTAAATACTACCTTTAGAGAAGGAGACATGCTAGAAAATTAGTATCATACATAGCCTATAGACCACTTTTGACTTATCTAAAGCTCCAATATGTATTTGTTTTCTGTATAAATTTCTTTCTTATTATTCTCAATAAGATACTCTCAACACAGTAAAAAGAAGGACATTACCAGCAGCGCTTTCAATCATGGGGGCTATATATTCAAGAGCAATCAATAAAAACCACACAGGGCCTGACAAACAACTAGTCAAAGGAATCATTTTTCTCAGATACTTAGCAGTATCCTTTTAAAGTAATTGCTTTTGGTCAATGTTACCCGTTATCATTTGGTCTGCTCTTTTTCCAAAATAGAATGGATGTCATTTCCATTAATATTTCAGCTGCCTATGTAGGTTTTCAAAGTGCACACTCCACAAAAAAGGGAGGATTTTCGTTTCAACTTCAGCCAAACTAACACAGAACTCTAAAATGTTATAGAAGAGGCAGTGTCATATTGTTCAGGATGAAAGGTAATTGTAAAGAAAAGATTACAGAATATAAGATATTGTCTGCCCTCCTTTTCACTCCACACAAAACTGTTAACTCTAATAAAGACAAATAGAAATGACAGACTTTATCCCATTCAGTCTAGGCTAGAAAACAGCATAACCAGACAAATATGCCTGAAATGCCACATAAAATAATGGACATTGATTCAGTATAGGTTGTTTTAGGAAATTTAATGAAAATCTCACCACTGAAACCCTTGTGTTGTCTAATCCTGACTGTGACAGCAGGTAAGCTGCTGCCCTGTGCCAACTGATCACTTAAAGATGTCCGTAAGATACTGAAAATACCCAGCATAATCTGTAAGTGTACAGCTGGGATACCAAATTAGATTAAGAAAGGCAAAGAACGTATCTTTTTGGTTGTACTAAGGCCT
>NW_026901872.1:3280000-3415000 GCF_033783945.1 Neopsephotus bourkii | reverse complement strand
ACACAACAGTAAGAAAATGATACACTTTTTAAATTCTGTTCCAAAAATCAAAGAAGCTTTTTTGGTCCCTTGTGGTAGATATGAACAAAAATAGTAATTCTGTATTTCTTCAGTGCCTAAATCACTATATAGAAAATATTTTTAATGCATAACATACATACATACATGTCTATATCATGGGAAAGATAAATACTTTCATAATGACAATTCAATGAGAAAAATGTTCATTTTTCACATATTCCATCATAGACACTGCTTTCTAAAATTAAACCGATAACAATAAAGTTTAGTGTTTTCTTTTTAAATGTGATTCTAGTTAACATATAAAGACGATACTGTAGACTATCATACCTACTTAGCAAAATGTGTTTGAGCTTACATCTCTTAATATAGCACATCTACAGACCCATGTTTTAAGTATATTTACTGCTGATAAAACAGTGAAGCAAAACTGAACAAAGGATTAACAATTTCATTATTTTCATACAAGGCACTACTAAAAAGTAAAACAGCCATAACAATAAAGCACGTATTTAAAAAAAAACAAACAGTGAAAAACTATCCAGCTACTTATCCAATTAGCATTATTTTGCATGGAACAGGAAATAAAGTAAATATGATCAAACTACATAAATAACTTTTTTTTTTGGGGGGTGGGGGTGGTTTTTGCTTTTGTATTGCTGACAAGATAGACTTCATCATTTTGATTTTTCCATGAACTTGCTACAGCTTCATAGCAGGCCCAGAGCACAAATATGCAGGAAGCTTTTGCTTCTGCAGTTTCAGAAGGCTGCTCTCTCAGTATGTCTCACATAGTTAAAATCACTCTTCAGAATTGATATACTACCTGAACAATCTTGTAAGCATATTTATAACTAAATAGTTTTCTGGGTGAATAACTAAACTTACTCTTTTAAATTTTCTTTTCCACTGTGTCTCAGACATTATTTTGCCATTACTGTATCACTGTCTTGGAAAAGACCTGTTAACTCCTTTAAATCTTATTCCAGAAAATATTAATTTCATGCACTGACAGTGAGATTTGTTCATTTAACTTTCTTTAAGTAACTACAACTTAGTAGTCGCATGACTAAGCACTTGTAAGGTGCAATATATCAGACCTTCTTTTGCCATCTACTTCAGGATGAGATGGATCACCCCTACAATTGCCTATTTCTGTCTCTTGAGTCTAAGGTGACTAAATCACATGCAAATGTCTGCATTTGTTCCAATGAATTCCATGGTGAGGATTTTATCTAGATAAGGGACTCACTGATATAACACAACTGACTGTCCAGTATGAAATGCTGAATCTTTGCAAATAATTCCCTTAAGTTACTAACTGGTGTTCAGGTCTTAACAACCACTTCCTTGTCTTGTTCTGCAAATTCAACACTCACAACTAAAGGGCTAAGGAAGCAGATCCAGAGAAATTATATTCTAAGTTGACAGACTACGGAATTCATGATTTTTTTCTTTCCTGTGCCACCATGAAGACAAGCAAAATTCCAGACTAAAGTTTAGTGACCTGATTATAACCAAGTGATCTTTTTCTGGTATTCTCTGCATTCCTGAAGCACAGTTTTATGAAAGCATGCCTTTAGCTTGAAATATGATGTGCTCAACATAGCACATTTGTCCTTAAGGCTGTATGATTATGCCTTTCCTAGCACCTAGACAACACATTCCATCCACAGATCTCAAAGAAGTTTACAAAAGTAGATATACGTCACTGACAAGCCCTTGTTTCATGTCCCATGATGTCAAAGTTGCATGAAGAGTTTTGTTGTTAAACAAAGTGTTATGTATCACACAATGATACACTGCAAATAATCTTTCTGGTCTGAAGGTATTGTTTCTCTTATTTTCATTTTTGCAAGTGAATGTTTTTAGAATGGGAGCACATCCATCCACCTAAGAGTATATACATTTGGTTTCTGCTAAGAGAAAAATATATATTAATAAAAGTAATAAAGTGAAGAAAGAATAAAAAACAGTGTTTATTCTGTTAGACAACAGAAAAATTCTTATGAACTAGTGATACTGTCATTGAACTGGAGAGAGTTTGAGAACAAGCTTGCTCTGGCTTTTCACCCTACGATTTGGAATCTGCTCACAGTACTGCCAGCTTAACCAAAAAGGATTAACTCTCATATCCAACTGAGAACACAGATAATTCTCAGTAATTGGTAAAAAATGAAGATGAATGGGGCTGAGAGATAAGGAGCAATTAGCTCATCAGCAGTTACAGCTGTGCACTCAATCCGGATCCATCTCTGGAGTCTCGGCCCCTTTTAAAGAACCCAAGCAGAATAAACAGAGGACACCCCTCCCAAAAAATTGTCGTACCTGCCCATCATTCCTCTCTCTTCCATTTTATTTCCATGCTATACAAAGACACCTGTCACAGCATTCTGTGTAAATTACTACCTCTCCCAGGACTTGTGTCTACAGCCAATCTTCTTTTGCACTTAAAAAAAAAAAAGGGGGGTGGGAGGGGAAAAGAAAAAAAAAAAAGAAAGGAAAAAACCCCCACAAAACCCGGAAACTAAATGACTACTGTAGGCACTCTTAAGTTCCCTGTCAATCGTTTCATTATAGCAGCATCATCTGTTTGAAAATATAGGCAATTCCCTCATCTAATTATAGGGAGGATTTGAGGTTCATTAACATTGCCAAGGCAGAGAATCAGATGTGCAACTGCAGAGCTGTGCTCAGTGGCCTGCATTCTCTGTTTCCTTTTATTTGCTTTTTCAAGGTCTCCAAGACTTTTTCCTGAAACCATAAAAGTAATTCTTTCCTTCAAAATAGACACGTGTGTTTAGAAAAAGGAAATGACTACATTTTTGTACTGTTCTATTATTGGGCAAGGTCACCGGAAAAAAATAATTTCACCTAAATAATTTTATCTCTGATTCTGGATTAAAATAATAATAATAACATGTAAGCAACTGTTACATTTGAACAACAGATCACAGGAAACCTTGTATTTGTCTCATAAATTTAAATATTGCAAAGTAATGCAGATGAATAGGAAACCTAACACACCAAGAAAACCCCTTAGTTTTCAACACATTTTGTAGTTGTTATGGATTAACATGCTCGCCAAGTGTAAAATGTTGCCTTGTATTTCCTAACTGTGTTTAGAAAACAAGAATACCAAAGTCTTCAAGATTGCTTCACTTCCTTAAAGAAATAATAGCGCGCTTTTTTTTTTTTTAATGAATGTACTTTAAACAATGACATTTTCTTGGGACATCTGTTTTGAGATCACATTTTGAATAGATATGAACTCATTTCCTACAAAGCAAGTAATTTACTATTGTTGATAGTTGTTTACAAGTTTTACGAGTCAGATTTTAGCAAGTGGCAAAGGTCTTTACAAATCCTTTGAGTATTCCCTAAAGTGTATGCATAGTCTTTTCATTATATAAAATGTTCGGGAAGCAAAAGTATATGGGCTGTTCTTCACTTCCTACCAAGTTATAGATAGCAAAGCCTAGCACACAGAAGGAGCTTTAAATATATTTATTTTCAAAGGCTTCTATCATTAGCTGTTGCAGGTTAATGAAGTTTGATAGCAGGGCAATAACTACTTAAACAGCAAAGAAATAACTGATCTGCTCTACCTTTCCATTGCTTTGGAATATTAGAAGGTAAATATACAACTAATTCGAAAAATATCCTAAGATGCTACTATAACAAAGAGCAGAACCTCTACAATGAAATTTAACATTTGACCTTGTCACTTTCTTTCTTTTAACTGTGCAATTAAAGTAAAAAAAAAAACCCAAACAAACAAAACAAACAAACAAAAAAAAAAACCACACACACAAAAAAAACCCAAAACAAACCACAAAGCACTTTTTTTTTTTATTTAATTTTTTTTTTTTTTGCTTGCTGCCACACAGAATTCATTTTTTAAACAAAACCACGGTAATTTATCTATCCTGTATGTTGTATGTAGAATTGCCACTAAAAAGAACCCAGGACATTTTTTCTTCTTATCTGCAATGTAGCTCATATCAGCCAAGCTGTCACAAGACAGTACTTGATATAAACAAGAGATTGCAAAGACATCTCAGTAATCAAGATTAGGATGGCTACAGTATGGAAGCCCCAACCACTGCATATCATTTGTCTCAGCATCTATTTCTATGACCAAATGAAGCATTAATTCAAATCATAAATCTATGGTGATTTAAATCTGGGAATGAGCACCTGCCTGCTTTAATGATTTATTTTGTACATTTCAGTAAGCAGGAGATTTGTCCATATGAACTGACAGGTCACCTTCAGATGCCAGTAGCAGACTGTTTATCACCATGCAGACTAGCATCTCATCTTAGCAAGTAAATATTAAACTAAAAGAATCCAATTGATTGTGGATGGGGAAGAAAGGCGTTGAAGCCATATATTTTACTCAGTGTGCTAATACCTCACTCTGATTCCCCTGTAATTTCTCTTTCCTTTTTTTTTTTTCTTTCCTTTTTTTCCCCCTTCTAAAATAATAATTCTGATAGGACAATGCAAGCTCAAGGTTATCAGCAAAACCGAAGGATGTAAAATACTTATTAGTAACACTGGTTTCCCTTAAGTCCCTTCACACACTAACCTTCTGGCCACTGCTTCAAAGGACCAAATTATTATATATGTGTAGTATTCTGTATAATTAAACAATGTTCATCTACAAAAATGAATTCTATAATACACATTAAACAACTGATTAAAACCAAAAAGCAAGATAATTCAGAAGCAAATCTGACAGTTCAACTCAAGAGCCCATATTTTATTTATCTTCTTTTACATAGGTACTGTAACTGCCTAAGAACATGGTATGATCAAAAAATTTACACTAATATACTATAATGTCTATTACATGTGGGCTAAGATGTTTGAGTGAAGCTTTTAGCCTGGTTGTTTAGGTTTTCTGTTCCCTTCCAGGCTGGTCAGGCACATAACACAATTTAAAATACAAACCAAAATCAGGTTACTTTCCTTTGTTTTATTTCTTCTTCCTGTCAACATTCAGTAACATAATGTTTCAAATCCATGCCTAACAAGCCATAATTTAAAGCACTAATAGGATATGGACTTGATAGTATTTATTAGAAAAGCCATAAATAAACATCTGAAAACAATGTGTGTGTGTGTGGGGGGAACGCACTTGCTGCAAAGCAACACATTTGAAATACAAGTTCTTGTCAAGATCATAGAATCAGAGAATGGTTACGGTTGGAAAGGACACGTTAAGATCATCTAGTTCCAACCCCCCTGCCATGGGCAGGGACACTTCGCTCTAAACCATGTCACCAAAGACTCTGTCCAACTCGGCTGTGAACACCACCAGGGATGGAGCATTGACAACTTCCTTGGGCAACCCATTCCAGTACAAAATGCAACTAATAAGTACTTAACTTTTAACTAACCTAATAATTCCCTGGTATTACTAGCAGTAAGAATCACTTCACTGATTCCATAAGCATAACCGACACTGGACACCAGATACGGCTCACTACAGAAGAAACAAATGCAACTGTTTTTGAGAAAACCTCCATAGAAGGAGTATGGCTCCAGACTGCACAGACAAGGACAACGTATTTCAAGAACCATTCCTCCCGGAATGGAGGCAACTGGGATGCTTTTCACTCTACTCAGAAGAGCCATTTTTTTCTGAACATTATGAACTTAATTCTTCATTCAGTTAAATTGTGAAATTAACAAGTTAGGGGGCTGAGAGGAAATTTTGACAATGGCAGTGAATAATCTTGCTTCGCTAACTCTGCCTTACCAAAATAGCTAGAATCTAAAACAGGGAAACTTATTAAGCTGTGTAAGAGCAGATCAGTTATCTAAATTACATCACAAATAATTATTTTAAAATATTTTTTTCTTTTTTATTCCAGATACTCCATCCACTCTCCTACAAAATACTTCATGTGGTTTAGATGTTGATTACCTGTTAACTTTTCCATTTCTGTGGATGTAAAAGTGTTTCTCATTGGAACTTCCAAGCAGAATAACAATTCCATAATCCAATATTTGAGCACTGTATTTCACATGATTCATTTATCAAAATCTGAAATTCAAACCTAAACTAGCTTCTATCCACTTTATCCTCCCAGTTTGCACTTATATTTTTCACTCTTTCTTATTAATTCACTTTTCTTCCTGCACCTTAGGGGCCACATGGCCCTGCCAATTCATTTGTACATGTCTCTTCTCCCCAATTTCAGGCACCTGCTCTCAACCTTGTCCTGGGTTGCCTCCTAGAGAAAAAATCTTCCACTAATATTCTACTGACTGAATGTGTTGGTGTTATCTGTGTGCCTACACACTCATTTAAGGCTATTTTCTTCACCATCAAGACTTCGTTTCAAGCCTTTCTTTAAAAGAAAAGAAATCTGGCCCTCTCTTTAATGCAGTAATGCACACATATTGTTGTTATTTAAAATGGAGTGTGCCTAGGTAAACCAATTCTTTGAACTGCAGTTCACATTATTTCTAAATAATAGCTTACTCTTACCTACTGAACTGCACAGAAACATTGTTAACATACACATTTATTTATGTTAAGGCTAGTACATAACTCTAAGACTCATTTCAAATATATTTATGAGATGAAAAGGCAAAAAATAAACAAAACTAAGGAACCAAAATAGAAACAAACAAAAAAAACACCTATCTTAAGTCATTTTATTCCAATATACACTGATCTTGCCTGCAGTCTTCTGAACGTGCCTGTTTGTCATTGAATTTCTGTTGCTGAGTTAATACTGTCTCAACATGATAAAAGGAGCCAATACAATGAAATGGCATAACAAAACATTTTACAACAGACACACACAGATGATTAAAGATTTAATCATCAACAACAAAAAGTTACTTCTAGCTTTGAAGTATACTTTAGCAAAACAAATTGTCTAAACAAATAAATAAAGTATATTGAAACAATTCTGTTTCCGAAAGAACAAGAGTTGTTGATGGCTGCTTAAGAAATGGAAAAACCTGTTAACTACATTTTAAGAATGTGTTTATTAAAATAAAATATGATAGGAACTGCAGAGCATGGCAATAATTTATTGTGTATGTATGTTTTCCTTTTGTCACAGGGCACACGAAAGTATGAAATATTTTGCTTTCAAGCTCGTGTTCTGAATTACCTAAAGTCGATACCCAGCACACTGAGCAGGAGACATTGTTAAATTTCACTTTGACACCATCATCTGTCACCCCACCTGTACTTTGAAAAATGAACTCTAAGCAATCAAACCACTTTCTTTCACGGAAAATATTAACTGGACTCTGCAAAAGTAACCTGCAAAGCAAAGAATGTTTTTGTAATAGTAACAGAAATGCTGAAAGCTAGTATAAAGGTCAGATACAAAATAAAACAAAAACAGCAAGAAAAAGAGAACGAATATACAGCTTTCTACACCAAATCAAGGATTTCAGAAGGAGTTTCTAATAAAATATCAGAGCATTATGGACAAGTAATATCATAATGCTGTCTGAGACTTACCAACACTTGAATTCAGATCTCCATTTTCAGAGTCTGCTCCATGCTGGTTATTATTTGCATGATAGTTGGACATAGCTTCCAGTTTAATTTTTTTCACTTTCATTGCTTCTGCTATGGCAGCATTGGTGGCAGCTGCTGCTGCTGCAGCTGCTGCTGTCAGGCCTGCAAATAAGAATGAAAAAAATTCAATATAAATTATTCTATGATTCTTCATTATTGGAAGGAGGAAAACTCTTTATTCTTCCTTCATGCTTCCTGTGTAATGAGCAGAGAACATTACAAAATATTATTCCTCTTGTTAGATTTAAAAGCTATTAGTTTTTTCAAGCAAAATTTTTCACATCATATTTAGATATTTAGTTTCTCCTATATATCCAACTAGATCCTAAACTGGTATACAGTAACTGCAGTCATAATACAATCACAACTAAATGCAGCTATACATGCTCTCAAAAATCTAACCTCGTTTCGAAATGGTATCTTCAGTGTCTGGCTATGAGTAGGTGAACATGTACATAAATGTACTCAGGAAAAAGAAGAAAAACAAAAACAAAAACAAAAACCACCAAACCTTTAGAACTCATGTTTGACACGCTAAAGAAAACAGAAAAAAACAGATCTACAGTTTCTATTTATAAGTAACAGATGATATTTCTCATTTCACACATAACAGTAAGGAGATGTGGTCATTTTAGGAAACACTTTTAGAAGAAATGTTAGTAATGCAGAACATTGGTAAAATACTTTTTTTGCTTTCCCCGAACTTCAAGGCATTAATGTATTTATCAGTGAAAAGAGGAATTATTAAACCCAATCCCAAAGCCACCTTCAGGCAATCCAAGTGCTCTTACTACCAAACCAAATTTCTGTCATTCAGCAATTTACAAGAATGTTCTATAGAAATTAGAGCATTTTTCTTGTCAAAAGCAATTAGACAAATGGTCCAGTCTTCAAAACTCAACATTAGATACAGCCTTTAATCAAAATCACAGTATAAATTTTTGCCTGAGGCAAAATAATTCCTATGTGGTCCCCAGACTGTCCTGCTACCCACTTAGGTTCCTTTGCCCCAGCCTGGATGGTAGCAGACAGAAGGAGGTCCCAAAACTTCACAAGAGCTCCCTATCTCACATGACTGATTCAGGGGACAGAGGAGGGAACTAAAGAGAATTAAATGGAAGAATGAAAGAGAAGGCATTATACCAAGTAAATTTTATGCAATGATGCAACCTCAGCCTGTGATGCCACAAGAGGAGAACAGACCCTCAAGTCACTCTGAATCAAGATTCTTGGCCTGACCATGGAGAAGGATTGAAAAAACTCAGTTTAATTAGTTTAAAGGTGCCTGCTGTCTGATTTTCAGCTACTTGGAGAGGTGTGAAGTGTCTGATGGATCTCAAGAGGAATTAACTCCACAATTTACTATTCTAGGGGGCCAAGGCTGCTGCCCAGCACAAGAGGTGCAATTTAGCAGGAAAGACCAAATAAGCAAATAATCCCAGGTTGCTGAGACTAATATTACTAGTATCATTGCTGCCAAGGGCCTCTTGTTGTCTCCTTTGACCCCTGAAACAGAAAATTAGTTCATTCTTGCCATGTTTTCAGCTAGTGATGGGGAGGGACAGAAGGCAAAATCCAGTGGGGAGAAGGCAGAGGTGGGTATCAGGAAAGCAGTGAGGTGGCATAAGAGGTGCCTTTGAATACATTGTGGGTTGCTTTGCCTTATTACTTTGCATGATCACATAAAGATTAGCAAACAGCTCCAGCCTCCCAACCGTCTTCACAGGCTGACTTCTAACGCCTCCAAATGCAATGAGAATTACCAAGTATGTGATAATTACATGCTGCATAGGCAGATCAATATCATTTAGAAAACTACTATTTCAGGTAGAAGAAGATGTACCAAAAGCCAAAAAACAAATCAGAAGGTGGATACATACAAGCGCTTTATTTTAGCTTCTGCTACTATTATAAATTGTGCATGTTCTCGTCTTAAAAAGGTATTGACAAGAATATGGATTGCTTCCAATGATATTTTTACTTTAGAGGAAGGATATGAAGCTATACATTGTACAAATTTGGTTACAGCCCCTAAATTAAGCCACAGAAAAGGGGATGGTGCACCTCTGAACTTTGCTTTGCATCCTGTGTTCATTAAGCAATACAATAACCTATACTTCCTTTTTGAATATCCATCACTGACAAGCTAAAACCAGCATCTTTAAGGAACAATCCTCCAGAGGAATATTCAAACACAATATAACCAATGAACACAACTTTAAGTTTTGGTTGTGACCTGACTTCTACACCAGCAGTTTTAAGCACTTTCAAGTACTAAAGTAAATACCATATTAAACAGACACTGGACATAGGACTCATGAGTCTGCCTGTAAATATGTCTCACTGGGGTAATGACCCTGTTGCAGAACTGCTGAAATACAAACTCTCTCTTGCTACAAAATTTGCACCAAACCAAAGTAAGCTATAATGCTTCTCTCTAAAGGAAACCATAACCATTGGATAAGGACTGCAAAACGAAAATCCAGATTCTTTAGTTCTGTATTATGCTTTTCACAAGATAACGCTTGTGATAATAAATGGTAATTTTAAAAAGCAGAAATTAACCTACTAATTTAATTCATTCTCTCCTGCAACCACGTAAGTGATTGAGATGATTACTCTGTTATACAGCAATTAATTTAAAATATACAAATCTAAAACGTGTGCCTCATATAAGCACCAGTGTGAGTGTGTGTGTGTGTGTGAAATATAAGGAACAAATACTCAGAATTATCGCTTAAGGTCATTCCTCACAGCAATTCCAACATAGAGCACAGCTTCTGTTTTACTTTTATCGCTTGACTCTCAGGGTATAGCAAAACAAGTGGCAAGGAAGATCCTGAGCCAGTTACTAGAGCATTATAATCCCTGGTGCACTCACTATACTGTGGTATGGTACAAGATAAAACTTTCTCTCTAGCACAGGGCCTGACCAACTCACTGATGTGACTAGCAAAGGCAGCCAAATATATTCTGAAAAGAAGAGGTTAATAAGCTGTTTTATATCTATATGCATATTTTGAAAGATTAAATTTTAAAGTTGGGTAAATACTTAGGATTTTTTTTAAATTGTTGTTAAAAAAGGATCTGTCGCCTAAATATTATTTAACATCGCTTTACTCTAAAAATAAGTAGGCAAGGAATTTCTGAGGTGCACGATTTTTCTACAACACAGAAATCTTATCTTCAAATACGAGATAACCAGAAGTCACCTATAAAGCCAAATGAAATGAAAGAAATAAGGATCACATCAAACAGACACTTAGATATTTTTTATTTTTACAAACTATTTATTTGAACAGTTAAAAATATCCAGGCCAAAATATTCAATGGATTAAATTCAATGGGTAGTTGTCATTAATATTCTGAAATTGATAAGTTGTTTATGTCTGGCATTCTTCCTGCTGATTATGCAGCGAGACAGGCAGCTTTATAAATATCTCATCACTCCATCGTCACACAAATTTCATCGACAGTGCTCATGCACAGCTATTAGCAATATGAATCTAACCATTACAAGAGGAAAGAAAATCGAACATGTGGCATTAATACGCAGTCCTGGTTCCTAACCATCTGATAGGCAGATGGTGTAAAGCGGATTCTCCAGCTGAAATGAAGGGGCACATCATTTAAAACCTTGTTTGCATTCTAACTGATATCAGTGCCATATTGATATACATGATACATCATGGCAGTATTTGAACAATCTAGTCTGTTTCAGTCATAAATGTTTACAGCCTTGTTTTTTATCTTCAGAAGCATGTTCTGAAGAGCGTATTTTTAATTTATGAAACCTATTGTTTACTTCTGTTGAACCAGATTAGCAAAGAGCAGGAATATTAAATTACCACAACCACAGCAGTATAACTAAGATGGATGAATAAAGTATGTTTTTTCAATAAAATATGTTAGTAAAGGAATTAAAAAATTAGCCTAGACATTTTATGCATTAAATACATTTATTCATTCAAACCTTACAGCTTTTTTCCCATGTGACATACTCAGAACTTTAATGCTTTATAAAGCTATCCTTTTAAATCTCTTACTGTGTGCAATTAATCTTGTCCAACAATTTAATTCAAAAAGCAAAACATCAGAAAGTAAAGTTCAATTCAACCATCACACTTCTGAAGTAATCTCTGTATTGCTGACAGTTCCTATAGACTCATCAGCAGAAGTCTGTTCAAGGTGTCTTGTAGGAACCATATGAATTTGAATTACAGCTCAATTGAAAGCTCTCCAAGCCTTAGTAGGAACTCAGGAACAAGAAGCAGAACACCAAAAGAAAGCGTGAATGCTCCTTTCCTACAAAGACCTTCTCTCTTCTGTCACCAGATTACTTTGGCCTGTTGGGTGTGTTTGTAGCTGTTAATTATGTTAATAAAGTTGCAGCCTGCTGCCTCTGCCAAATATAATCATAAGCTTTCTCCTGCCAAGTTCTAGTCTAATTTACACCCATACAACTCTACTGAAGTCAGAATTTCGTGGGTGAGAATGAGACCAGAAGTATGCCCTGTATGTGTGGTCTCTAATGCTGAAAAATGAGTGAATGAAATGGAAAGCCATGACAAAAATGCCATAGCATCTTCAGAAAACAATTCTGTTTTAAAAGTAAAACAACTGAAAGAGCTGTCATATACCATGACAGATTTTAAAAATGTGTATGAATTACTGCTGGTCAGCACTACATCACATCCAGGGTTTCTGCCTTTCAACAAATATTATTCCCTGCCTTAAGAGAGAGCTCTTAAAACTTCTTGATGTCATAAGCAGCTTCCACACCCTATTTTTGAAGGAAAAAAAGAAAAGGACCTATGAGTGTAATTTTTTCAGCCTCAAATATGTCTCAAAATACACATTTTGGAATTATATGCCTCAACTTGGGCTGGGACACCTTTATAAAATTAAGTAATTGATCTTACTTCCCTTTTCCTTCACATAACTAAACCTAATGTTAATTTTAATTCCTAATAGTTAATCCAATAAATAATGAAGAAATTCCTCAATATAACTATTAGTTTCCTTTATATATACCATACATATATACATACTTATTGACACATTAAAAAAATCCAGTAATATATATACATAGTTCACAACTTCTTTCTTTAGGACTTTGAGAAAGTTTTCAAGGTAACTTAGTTTTGCCATTATAGATCAGGTTGAAAACCAAAATACACCTGCTACATTTTATTTCACTTACTTGCTGGAAAGCTCATTCTGCAGAAATGGTTTATTCATTGAATCGGAGGAGGTCCAAATCTAAATTCTAAAAGAACTCCTTTCATTGATGCAAATTAATGCTTAACCTTTTTTCTTATATTTTATTTCAACGGTACTGACATGAAAATAGTTCATGTCTTTTCTTGACTTAATTCCAAATTTCACACTGAGGTTCTTTCTTAGGCAAAATTCTTACTAAAATATGAAAACTCCACCTGAGAAAGAAAGGCAGGTTTACCTCCTAGAACTTGACCCTGATCACTGGAGATTACTGCACTGATTTGATGTGTTTCAGCAGTTGAGGTACAAGGTTTTGGTATCTTGCTATGCTGCTGTGCAGTTACTTCAAATGAAATAGGATCCTAACCTTAGTCTCTGATCTAATGGGTGTTTTATATGGCATGATACATAAAACAAGAAGGCAAAAGCAATCTTCAGGAGGACAGAGGTCTGATTACATAGACTGGATTGCAGAAAAGGGAACTTCATACTACAGTGTAATGTTCTGCTAAAATATACCAAGTTTCTTTAGTAGCATTCTTTATGTATAATGTAGGTCTGGAATCTTACAGTTATCCAGAAGTCTTACTTCTGTTAAGCTGCCTGGATTGACCCAACACAACAATATCGATATACCCTAAAAAGTTCATTACCTGTTTTTTTGGGATAATCAAGAAATTCCTGTCTGGCCATTCTAGCTGGATTTTCCTGCTCAACTTGCATGGTTCAACACAAAGTGCTCACCCAGACAACTTTGTAACATCATTAAAAGACCTATTATTAAAGGAGTCATGTAAAAAAAAGTGAAATAACTAAAGGCACTTTAAATATTGTTAAATAAGGGATACTTACAAAAATTCAGCCCCTTGTAAATCTGGTTTAGACTAGTACAACAAGAATGAAATTGCCAGTCTTACACTGGGGGAAAAACAGTGTATGTGAGGCTCAAACCATCTGTTGTTCATCAGACTAATCAGACCTTTTTCCTGTAACTACCCCTAAATTGCAATATGAATTTTGAGGTCTGCGTATTACATTTAAAATAAACAAGTAAAAGAGCTAAATTTCCACATCAATCTTCAAATCTAAGAATCTTTTTACTTGCAATGTGTCTCTGCAATTAATAACACAGTTAGCTGCAGAAATAAAACACTGACCTTGAAAGAAGTAGTGTCTTCTTGATTTGTTTTTTTAAAAGTAGACAAAACTGAACATTAAGACTATATTTTTTGAATGAGAACTAGTGGCAGGTTCAATAATGCTGAAAAAGAATGTGCAAGTATAATTATTTTATCATTAATATTTCCCATGTATGGAACTGATGGGTTTACTTTTTTGTGGGGTTTTTTGTTGTTTTATTTATTCCTTTGTGCTAAAGAGTAAGAAGTGAAATCATAAAGTGCATTTCAAATACTACAACAAAGTACTAAATATTAGAGCTTAACAGGGGTTTATAATCTGTGAATTTATTATTGGCTTGGTCATTTGTGACAGAATTAAACAATGTAGACTGCATAACTACCTAGCTCTATTGTACTTCTCAGCAACAGTTAAAAATCCTACTGAAATGCACACGGCATCACTACAATACAATTAAGAGAGAACATTCCTTCTTAAACAACAGTCATCTTTTCAAAAGCAATAGATCCTCAGTTCTCAATTCAGTCTGTTGCATTATTCATTTCATGTGCAACCTCATGCTGGACCATAAATTGTTACTTTATCTAATCAAAGGCGACTTAACTCCACAGAAGGTCAAAGGTTTAATTTTGTGAAGTATTATCTTACGCTATGAGTTTAACGGAAAAATAGAAGAAGAAAAACAGCCAAGAAACTGGTAATAAATGAACCTTTATTGCCTCAGGCATTGGCCTAGTTAATAAACTTTCATTGAAGGTTTCTTTCAACTGTTATGGACAATGAGGTAAAAAAAATCTTAAATTACAGCCATGTGTGACTTTTAAAGCAGGCATTCTTTTTTATCTCAACCTCCCCAGCTTTGGAAAAAGACAAAGAGATTGTCTTCAATTTCTTAACCAAAAATGTATGCTTCTAAACAGATGAAAAAGTGCAGATCAAGCCATTTAAAAAGCAGAGGTCAGCTTTGAACAGTATAAAAAAATACTTTTCCTGAAGTGTCGAGTCTTGATCCACAATCTCTTTAACCAAATAGCATGCAATTTCCCAACCCTGAAAAAAAAAAGTATACGGGAAGGGAAAATATATATACTAACAATATATTATGCTAACAAAGATGCTTGGTTTCTAACAGACTTTCTATTTTACATTTGCATTGCTAGGATGCAATAAAAGCTCTTGTTTAATAGAATGACTTATTATGGGAACAACTTCCCTGCACTTTTTGCAAACAGAAGTTCCTTTCTTCTTTTTGTATGTATTATCCATGTTCTTGCAACACTATTCTAGCTGTTATGAGAAATTAAAAAGTTTAACACAGTGACAGTTACTGGCAGTTACTGGTGAGTCCATTAATTTTCTTGATTTAACATTATTTCGAGTGACTACAGTATCTTTTATTGACGTATTCTTTGAGTCCAGTTTAGAGAAGTGTATTTGAATTTAAGTTTTATAGTCAAAACCAGTGAGAAAATCAGTAGTACTTATTAAAAACTTAGCTCTTCATTCTAATTTATAACTAGAAGTAGACAATTAATTGTAACACTGCTACAATTCAAGAACACTGAAAGGATGTGTTCATGCCTGTAACAGCAGTAATGTAGCTAAATACTCATAATCTTTCAACCAGCAGGAGCTTTTGTAGGTTTTTTTATAAACCTAATCCACAGCTTGACACAGATCCTGGGATAATGGCACACAGTTCTTTGATTAAACCAATACCTAAACACTGTTGAGGAAGCCCGATGGCCCCATGGAAGTATGTCTCCCTACTTCTGAGCTCAGCCTTGCAAACAGAATTGCCAAATTCTTTCCAACAGACCCATCACAGCCTAAATGCCTAATTGTGTGTGTGAAATTTAACTTATTCACATGTATAAATATTTGTGGCATCAACAAGTTTAGAATAAAATGAGATTTTAGAGTAGACCACAGCGGCTTGAGCTTTTACACCCTTCTGGTGGGATGGATGTGCCTGCAGAGGGACCTGTTCTCTGTCCTGGGTCCCCACACTGAAGAAACAGCTCACCAATACTTAATGTGGTATCAAAGCCTTTGTGGCCATTTTGGATGTGGTCCCAAAGCAACATTTTTTTCCCAAAGAAACCAAGATTAGATTCTGAATTTCGGTGCACATGAACAGTCAGCAACAAACTTATTTCAGTCTCTCCTGCCTTCCCCAAGAACTGAAACCAACATTAATCCTACTCATACAGAGAGAAAAAAAGAAATGCAGGGCTTTACCTGTGAACAGCTACCTTCCCTAAGATGAAGCATTACCACAGCTTCTCATTAATGTATTTTCAAGTAAACCTTTACAATATAAATTACTCAGGATAATTTAAATAATGTTTTCATCAGATTATTCATTAACAGCATAAGAATATGCTGTATGTATAAATAAAAATTCCTTTTAATAACAATTCTGTTGTGTCATATTTTGCTTTAGAGTAGATAGTTTCCCACCTTCAAAAGTAAATAGAAACAATTATATTATGATATATACTGAAAAATTCTGTAATACTCTTCTGATGGCCTCTCTGTATTTGCAGTATGCAAAACAGGTGGCCAAGCATTACAACGACAGAAGTCAACAAAACACTGGAAAAAAATCCAGAAACCCACTGGTTGTTTCAAGGCATATATACCACTGTTCCAACGCAGAGAGCTGGGGAAGAGAATTTTAATGTTTCAAAATGTAAAGAATTCACCTGTAAGGGTCAGGAGAGTCCTCTCTCCTCCTCCATTTCTCTATTCGTTTGAAGTGTTGCAACTTCAAGAGCTGTACTGTGGCTTTGGGGCTCTTTTTTTTTTCTTTTTTTTTTCCCTTTTCTTTTTTAAGTTTTGTCAGATCCATTATGCATTATGCTGCGCCAGAGGCAAGGCATGGGGCTAAATGTACTATTACAGCACAGTGATAGCAGAGTATTGTACTGTGATGCAGAACTGTGATACTGTACAAAGTAGCTGTGATAATGACTTACAGAGAGCACTGCGCAGTCCTGTGTTCATATGAAAAGGCAGTCAATTCTTACTGACAGCCCTCTCTCACCTACATGCTCTACTTGTTGCACCAGGTAACACTAAATCCTATGGGCACGCTGAGTGCCATTGAAGGCACTAGACAAATCACACTATGGTGGCCTCTTACAGTGGAAAACACATATATCTCTTTCCAATATAAACTATGGCATGCCAGTGGGATGATAGCACTTCTGTCCTGTCCCAGCACTCAATGCGTTGCTGAATTAACACCCCAAGTGAAAGGAGTTCTCTCAAGCCCACAGTGTAATCACAAAGTAAGTTCTCTAAGTATTTTTGTACCCCAGAATTGCCTGATACTCAAGAAGTAAACATCTAAAGCCTGCTAACATTATTAAAGGGGAATACATTGTATTTATAATGCATACATAATTATTGTAGTTGGTTGTAATATGAAAGCACACACGCAGTAACTTTTGTACAGTTCCTATCATATTGCTATAATTGTAGCCTATATAATAAAAACCTGCAGACAATTGTAAATTCAGATTTTCGAACATGCTTCCAGAAGGCATAATGTTTGTAACTGACAGCTGATTGGTACCACTATCTACCTCATTATGGACAAATATTTAAAGCTCACCAAACATGCAAGTACAAGGGGTTCCTAACACACTTTGGCAGAAACCCAAGAAATCATCAGGATATCATGTGTAAATGAGACCTTATAAGTATATTGCTAACAATACTTTGTAAACGAAATTTTATGCTTCCATGCTCAAGTTTCTCTTGTCAATCAATAGACAAAATATGATCACAACACTTATTTCACAGATATGCCATTTTGTAGGGAGAAGTAGATTAACATTTGCAGCAGAAAATTTAATTAGTCTTTTCTTCAGCCATTAATAAACAGGCTATCAACAGATTAGGATTTTCACAAATGTATCTGTTACTGGAAATCACTCTCCTCCTCCTTGTCAACATCTGCACACGCCTGAGATGGGACGTGTTTTATAATTTCTCATTCCTCTGGGTTATGACCTTCCTTTTTATCATTTCTAAATTCCAAGTTTTAGACTTATCTGACATTCAGACCGGCAAGATGGAGTGCACATTTCACACAAAGTGAGTTATAGAAATAACTGACAAAAACTTAATTAGCATTTGGGTAATAACTCACTTTTTTTTTTTATCCCAGCCACAAATAAACCAACTTTAACCAACTGAAAGATGCGATCTCAATACTTGGCAATGAGAGTATCAACGCGTCAGTGGAGACAATGTTTTTAATTTTTCAAATAAAAATATGCATAGCTCATACACTGAATGTGTAGTTCTTTGGTATTTTCTAGACATTAGTAGTCTTCAACACTGTAACATTTCAACACCATAGACCAATATTTTCAGCATGAAACATCTGAAACAATAGCATAGGAGCATTGTTGATACTTTGTCTTCGAACTCAGAACATTGTACTAGTGATTTGATACTAATGTTGACTTGAAGTTACTTTGGAAGCCACACAGATAGCTAATAAGATTGTGACAATAAAGTGTTGATTATCATCAACATTTGTCACTACACAGCCCAAAAAGCTAGGTGGACATTTCCCAAAGTAAAGTGAAGAACATATTAGCTCCAAAATATGTCAAGTGAACTGCTAATGTGCAGAACTCTAAACTTTTTTGGCATGCATAAAATTCAGAAACAGTGAGGAGAAGTTACTGGATTTGTTGCAATTCCTTACACATTGTATTGCTGAATTTCTTTAAAACTCAATTCTTAACTCTGTGTTAAACAACATGCTAGTTTTGAAAACACGGGAATTAACTTTTTCAAAGAATGCATAACAAGTGCATGTAATTCTATGATTCACAGCCCATAAAATTAAGGAAATCTTTTTTGCCAGTGGTTCAAGACATTTATGAGATATTTGTAGCTTTCTCTTCGTTCGTTCTGTTCTTTAATTAGCTGTATTAGCCACATGCCGTATTTCTTTGCCAAGCTTGAAAAAGAGTAGTTCCTCTATCTATCAAAACCAATTTTCAGTGGTAATAACAGGCCACAAGAGAACTGTGCTTTACCTAAGCTGCATGCTAACCAATGGGTGGAATACAGTGAGATTTAACTAATAAAGGTACATGATTCAACATGACTCTGTCTTTCCAGCAACAATATTTACCACTTACAGGGAGATTCCTATATACACAGTGTAGTGTCATGATCAAATCTAAAAAGTGTACATGCACTTGTATTTACATTTTTCCCTCTTTGCCATTGACATCTTGTCTTTCTCAGCTACAGAAAACACATTTCAAAAGTGGCACTATAGCACTGTTTTGTGTTTTTTGAAGAAAAATACTTACAAGTAGATTTTTTCCATTCTCAAGGGTTTTTTTAAGAAAGCTGACATGGCAGGAAAACTTTAGTGGAATTTTCTACTTTCCTTGGAAACTGCTACCGTTCAAGCATAAGTGATTGATAGTCCTCATATGAAAGAGCATGAAATACAAAGTGAGTTACAAAACGGCTTCAGTGCATGGAAAAAAAAGATTGCCTCTTACAATGTTGATGAGACACAGGAATTTTGGATGGATTCATACTTCCAATCTTCTAAATGAACAGTTTGTTGACATTTCTACACCAAACTAACAGGAACACCAGAAAATCAACTGTATCCTGGGCTGCATTAAATGAAGCATGGCCAGCAGGAAGAGGGAGGTGATTCTGTCCCCTCTACTCCACTCTCATGGGACCCCACCTGGAGTACTGTCCAGCTCTGGAGTCCTCCACACAGAAAGACATGGACCTGTTGGAGCGGGTCCAGAGGATGGCCACAAAAATGATCAGAGGGATAGAGTACCTCTCCTATGAGGAAAGGCTGAGAGAGTTGGGGTTGTTAGCCTGGAGAAGAGAAGGCTGCGTGGAGCCTTTCTAACAGCCTTCAAGAACCTAAAGGGGGTTCGTAAGAAAGATGGAGAGAGAGACTTTTTACCAAGGTCAGTTGTGACAGGACAAGGGGCGATGTTTTAAAACTGAAAGAGGGTAAATTTAGAATGGGTATAAGGAAGAAAATTTTTACAAGGGTCGTGAGGCATTGGAACAGGTTGCCCAAGAGAAGCTGTGGATGCCCCATCACTGGGGACAAGTTTTCAAGGTCAGGTTGGAGGGGCCTTTGTGCAATCTGATCCATTGAAAGGTGTCCTTGCCCACAGCAGGGAGAATGGCCTAGATGACCTTTAGCGATCTCTTCCAACCTAAACCAGTCTATGATTCACTGAAATACCAATTTTAACAATAGGATCAAATATAGTTTGCATCTGATTCCAGCATCAGCTCACCTTAATCCTACCCTTTTAGCAAAGAGATACTGTAACCAGCATTTTTATTTCAAGCTACCACATAAACAAACAAACAAAAAAAACTTCAGTTCAAAGCTCCAATCTTTGTGCTGTCTCTCCCCAAATCCATCCTTCACTAGCACTAAGTATTTCACACAAGTGTTAACAGAAGCAGTAATATCTGTGGAATGCTATTACTGCAAAATATTTCACCATGTATTTACTTTCTTTTTGCCATCCTATATGTTCATACAAAAGACCCAGATGCAAAATTATGGAAGATATTTTTTTTTAGAAGTAGGATCTGGCTTTTTGACAGATTCTATAAACAGTTATTTTGGCAGCTTTAGAGATGCCCCTAGGTCAGCCACTTGGTTAGACAGCTGATGGCCTGTCCAATTCCCCCATCTGCCATTTTCTTATGATTTATCTTCAGTTAGTTGTAAAATAAATCCAAATAGATCATTACCCCACACCTACAAGACCTCTGCTAAACCACATATGCCAAGCATCTCTTCCACAGAAATCCTTAGTTGGTTGCAAGAAGAATCAGAAAAGAGGCTGAAAGAAAATATCTGAATAATATCTGACCAAGCTTTGAAGTAGTTTGCCCTTTTAGTTAAAGTATGAATAGAAGAAGAGATTAGGGGCTGTTGAATTTTAATTCTGATATTACCAGAAGTTATCAGATATGCTATCTACATTTCAGTTTTATTTCTACCTCCCTATTAGATGGAGATAATACTTCCGTTCTTTAAAGAAGGATTATTAATATAAATCAGCCAAGAGTTGTACAAAACTATCAAAATAAAAAGAAAGTGCCAAGCATGTATTAATATTGTTATCAGCTCTGCTTGTAGGTCTATAAAATCAAACAAAATCCACAAAATACAAACTAAACATGCATATGAAGTGAGAGCAGCAGTTCAGTTTAAAGGGTACATGGGTAAAAAATCCACAGAGGAACTATGAAACTGAAACATTGCTTTCAAATGTACCCTGCCTCTTGAAAGGTCACACAGCACTTCTGAGCCCAGGAGGCATTGATGAAGAATAGGAAATAAACATTCAAGATTTTTATGTAGCTGGAGTGTTTTTCTTAAAATCATAAACTTAACAGACACAAGATTTGTTGCCGATTTGAAATTCAGGTTAGTACATGGTCAGTTCAATTTTGAAGCAGGGAGTAAGATCAATGGCTAAGCAATTTTCCCCAAAAGATCATAACACTCCCCAATTTGTGATGATCTTGGAAGTAAAGTAAAAATCTTACTTCCATGAAAACTACTTACTAATTTATTAAAAAAAACCAAAACCTTAAAGAAAAAAAATCTGTTACTACCTGAGGTTGTTAAATGTGAAATGTACTTTCTGAATCGCTATCACGAGGGGTAATATAATGATTTTACCTTATGTTCGTAAAATGTTACTAGCTATTTTTTTGTTGACTGCAAAGGAAGTTGTATTCTCAAAAACAGGATATTAAGGAATAAAAAATATACTTCTAATCTAATTGTACCATAAAGCCATCAGATATTTAAGAAAAAAAGAAAAGGCCTCAAAAGAGAGAGGAACAATATGATTATCTAATAACTGTTCCATCCTTTACAGAAAGGAAAAAACAGGTGCATATTTGAGAAACATTACAAGTTACCTCTTCAAGGTTACTGTAGGAAAATACGTCATTTTTTATCTCTACGTTAACTTTGAGTTAAGAATATGTTTCGTAAAAGGACATTTTCAGTTTGCTTCTAATCCAAAACTAAGCGTACACACATAAAAAGGAGAAAATTAATGTTTGTTTGAATCAGAGAAGTATTAACATTGGGGAAAATTCTTATGCAAAGGTCTACTTAGTGGAAGCTAATGCATTAAAGCGTTATGTGAACAACATCATTTTCAGTTGCTGATGTCTTTTCCAGACTGGCTCAGTCAATCCTGGCATGGACTTTGTTCCTCTAAAATGCCTTTACAGCTATTATGTAGCAAATATAGAAAGTGCCTAATTAAGTTTAAGTCAAACCTGCATTTTTATTTGGTCAACTGAATTGCTCTAAGCATGTCAAGTACTGCAAAACACCTGAGAAATACATTTTTTGAAACACTACTGCTTCACTGAAATATGCAGGTGGCTTCCAATTTTCTGAGAGCTTCACTGGTAGCCCAACACATACTTTAGGGAGGCTCAGTACTGCCTTAAAGCAGGTTGTTTTTTTTTCAATACAGAAATATTTCTATTTCAAATTGCTAGATTATGGCTACAAGAAGTAATTAAAAATTCAATATATTAGTTCTAGTTTCCAGGATATCATCTGCAGATACATTTTGGAACCCTGAACACGTAAGTATCATTGAATAGTACACACTATCCTCAACAGCCCTAGAGAAGAAATAAATAACAATTAATTTTGCAGGTGACAGTTAGCAAATACAAGCAGTTCTGCCTTGCATAAGTGAGAGGTGAACTACAGCTGCAATACTCTGATTCCTAAAACATAAAATACCTTGTATGTACCTAATCTGGTAAATATAAGGTCTATGAGTTTTCTTGTTTTAATTTTTAAAAATTATATACTACATATTTATGCATCTATAATGTGGGGGTTTTTTATTAATAATACAGTATGTATTTTGAGTTTTAGTATATGCTATTCCTATTTTATAATTTCTGTACTGACTGCACCCCTATCTCATGCACATGAAGCAGTATCTTCTTTATTTTTGTTGTTGCCATTATTTGCACCTTCAGTCTTGCTATGCAGTAAGTGGGTCAGAATAAACACCTAACATTCAAATTTAAATATAATATTGTGTAATGCAAGATCTATAGAGCCATAATGTCTGAATATATTAGCTATGATGATAATACTTCTATTGATTTTAGTCTGTTAAAATAACAAAACTGGATTACACAAATCAATTCTTTGAAAACAACACAAAAGCATGTATTATTTTTTTACACTTGCAAAATAAGCTTTTCAAGTGCGATTGACTGTAACTATTTTAGACTGCAACTAAAAACAAGTGTTAATTTTCTCAACCTCACCTAAAAAGAGGCTTCTAGTAGTCTTTCTGTTATTTTACAGTTGTCAAGCTTAACGGTCTTTTAACCATCTTACAAACAGCTTTCTCCACCTGATCAATTATTTAAGACTCTCGCTCTTACATCATTACATCTGCAAGGAGAGGAGGTGTTTCAATTGGAAGAGCTACCATTAAAGGCAATTAGAGAATGGTCTGTTTCCCTTCGTGGAAGGAGGCCATTCTCAAAATGCTGTAAAACATTCAAGAACACAGCATTTCTGGTAATGTCTTCAAAGTTATATGTAACTAAATATTTCCTAACTTCTCAAAGTCTAACAAAAAATCAGGCATTAGCTTTTCACGCTGTCGGGCATGCTGGTTTTATTTCCATGCAGAGAAAAGTGCTCTTCTGCATATTTTAAATTATTTCTACTCCAGATAGTAATCAGACTGTAGTGTAGTAATCACACTGCTATAAGAACATTTAAAAGATTATGTTTGTCCAGTAGCACTGTTACAGTCACTAAAATAAATAAAAGATACAGCATTTTTGAGAACGTATGTTACAAAATGAGTGGTGATCCAGAACACGGAATGTAATCAAATCGTAATGCACAAAGCATATATTCAAACCTGAAGTGTGAAGCAAAGAGGAATTTGCATTGTGAATGCAATAAAAACTGTAAATCAGTTCTTTAAAAGCAGAAGACAACAGTCTGAGCTAAAGGCTGCAGGCATCACATCCTAACCGGGTGTGAAGAATACTACAGATTTCCATCCTGGCATAGCAAGTTAAAGATCTGCAATGGAGATTCACACTCCACTGTTGTTACCAGGAGGTAATTATACAACAGTATTTCTAATGACGGAGTCCCAAAGCAATGCTACTCCTCTTCCCAGTGGAAAATATCTTTTGAAGCAAAGAGTGGCTGTGGGATTCAAGAGGAGGGAAAATACATACCATAAAATATAATTAAAAATTGTGGAGGCTGCCTATGACAAGAATAACCATAAAAAACAGATACAAACCAGCTGGCTGTTAACAACTCCTGAGTTATAAAAATCTTAAACCTGCTGTAAAGCACTCAATTCGATTTACATAACCACAGAGCTGACATTCCTTTTAGGCTCCTCTGCTGGGGATTATTTTGACATGTTTTAAGGCAGCATAAAAAGCAACTGTGAAAGGAAGACATGTATCATCTTACATAAAAATTCATTCTTGCCTTAAGATTGGACTTACATGCTTTAATCCCAGAATCTTTACCAATACCGGAAAATATCTTCAATGGCTACTAGTGATTCAATTTTATAACATTATCCCTTTGGTGCTCATATTTTTTATAAAGTTGATAGTGTGTGTATACTCACAAACAGAGAAAAATCCATACAATCACAGAAGCTTAAGTTTTGGTATTACTGCACAAAATATTAGCTCCACTAGAACCCACAACAGAGTGCAGCATATCTAGTCTTAGAAAGATTATGTTGCTTAAGATTGTGATCGGCCTTTCCTAAACAAGAAAGCATTTCTTAGGAGCGTAATGATGCAGACAGCGTTTTACACAACCAACACAGCTTGCTGTAGGGAATTAAAATAAACAAAATAAAATAAAATCAATCTTACATTGAGTGAAGTTTTGATGTATAAGTGCTGGCAGCTTACATTGCCCAGAGCACAGAATGAGTTTTGCCATTTGATAATTTGCTTGATTCACTGTGCTGCCTCATGCAGGGCATTTTATGCCTGATTTATGTTTAATCGAGTCACCTGCTTAATGTTAAGGAGGGTCACAGTTAGATAGAAGGGTTACGACCATATAGGGCTTTCAACATCTCCCAGTTTGACATAAGAAATGGGTGTAAGTGTTAGAGGTCAACCTTTTTCTTTTATTTTGATTTAATGTTCTCTATGGAATATTGCATAAAACATTAATGTACCACAAAACCAATTTGATTCCCTTTTGAAACACAGTAAGCAAATATGGATTAGGAGACTCAAAACACTGACAAAATGAAATAAAAGCAATCTGTAGTCTAAGAAGTCGCCATCTATAAGTGATTTTTTTTTTATGATTATACGGTACATCTTTACTTACAAAAAAATGAGTATGTTTTCCCTTTATTAGATTTAGTCTGGTGTCTGTGGAAAAAAATAAAGATTATAAGAACAAAAGCATGAGAAACTTTTAATATAATTAAGGTGACCAGATTTACTATTCAGACTGACTGTTCATCCTTTCAAACACATAAAACTGGACATTAAGATTATCAGCACTTTCTTCCAATGATATGAAAATATACATCTACATTTAATAAATAAAACTGGATGTGGACAACTACTACTAACTGGAGAGCACAGACACATCTGCTCTTTCTTATTCTCTCAGCGTTTCAACATGCTGAAAATTACTGCACAACATTATGTATTTTAAGATTAAAGTCCTCCCACACAGCACAGAAAATTAATAGACATTATGCCAGATCAGGTATTTAAAGATATATTTTTAAGGAGGAACTACTACAGTTAGCAAGGGAAGATGGAACTCAGCCCTCACCAATTTGGATAGCTGCATTTCCAAGTTCACTTAATGACAACACAAATTTAAAAAAAAAAAAGTATTCGGGGCTTTTTTACTATTTGGAGAACATTGTATATTTTTTAGAGAGAAGACTGTAGAGTTATTTGTACCACTGCAGCTATAAGTTCTAAAAGAATTTGTCGTTGTAACTTTACCACATTACAGGGAGCAGAATGATAGTAGTAAATTACTTCCTAAAACTCCAGCAAGAATAGTATTAGTTCATATAATAATTATAATCAAAATATTTAATACTAGTTCATTGTTGTTTACAGTAATATACTAATTTATATATTGTTTACATAAGAACAGGAGGACTGTTCTTATGCTAAAATTAAAATTAGTGATTTTATTGGGATTAACATCAAGAAATACCATGGGTCTGGTTATTTAAACATCATATTAATTCACTATCGCAGGAAAAGATTTATCAATCTTTTAAGTGCACTAAAATACGTACATGCTATGTCATGAACCTAGCTAACAGAACCCAATAACAGACACAATTCATAGTGTATTCCAAGAGATCTCAGAAGTTCCAATCCTTGACTAAAATGAGATGCAATTGCCGTCTAAATTGCACGTGACATACAACATTTTGTGCAAATGAAAGAATAAAAAATTTATTATTTCTTTTTATTACTATATGCAGAACATACTCAGCTTCTTCAAATACTGTAAAATGTATCAATTGCTTCCACTGATTCATCTAACAATGTATAGGCACAGATTTGCATCCACACTTTGAAAATAATTTACCTTAATTGACAACTTCACCCATCTAATTTCACATTAACCTTCTAAAATTTAAGTATTCAGTCCAAACTCTTTGTCTAGGTTGACTACAGTCAATGAAGAGACGTGGGCATTTCCAGAGGGTGATTCATGTGGCCTATCTTATACTGAGATGTATCACCCTCTAGAGATGTCTGCTACTTTCCACTAGCTATGAAAAGAGATGACTTGCTAAGATTTTAACAGCTACATTTATGACATACTAGCAGATGAATCTCCTCCTTGATAGCTAACTTTTTTAATAGCTAAACCTAGGCAAAATTTGTTACTTTCCTTGGATAGTGAAAATATAGTAAAGATACTTGTATGTTTGCCGTTTCTAAAAAAATTATTGAATCTGATGATATGGAATTCTACATGTAGATAGATAGTTCCTTAAGAATTAGTTTTAAGCTCATAAAGAACTACTACAAAATGCTCTCAACATCCTTTATACTTATTTGATTAAACCCTCTATTTCAGAAAAGTTTGAAACACTTTAGACATTTAAACCTTATAAAAATGAAGTAAGTCTCAAAATGACACTTGCTTCATACTGTTCTTTAGAGAAGAAAAACATTTCTATTAAACATTCTTTCCTTCTTTCTTTCAAGGACTCTATTTTTATGCAAAAAATTAAAAAATAGATCCTGTTGGACAAGACAGAAGAAAACACTTTTTTTTGCTCTTTGTTCCACTTCCTATTAAAATCAAATTAGGGAGGCAAACCGATATCACAACATAAACATTCACCTTTTAATCAAAAACTAGATTTAATGTCAGAGCACATACTGCTAAAGAATGCAAAGCATCTACTGGATTGAGTCTTTCCCAGCTGGATTCCTGATAAAATCTGGCCCATATCAGCAGTAACACGATTATCAGTAGGAACTCTACTGAACAAGACTCTCAGTGGTTGGTCCCAAAAGATATTGCCAAGTCTTGAATTAGGGGCAGAAATCTGATGCAGAGTAGGATATCAACAGGTATCTCAGTCCCTTTCATATAATACAGAACCCACCATATCATTGTGCTTTTTCCTGCTGCATAGAAAACTTGAAAATATAAATTCATCAGAGCATACAGAAAATCTCAAACACGCTCAGAAAGATGCAGTTCTGTTCACTTGAGTAAACCTAAAGGGATGATACTCAGTGATGATTATGGGCCTATTTATTTCATTTAGTGGAACATACTATTGAGATATCTGAATTAGCATGTTCACATCGTACATGCACCACACAGAGGTACTAACTCAGGAATGGAAGCTCTTTTGTCATGTTATTATAATGATGCAACCAGGTTGTCAATGAATGATCTCTTTTGTATTGTAAATATGTTCTTACTACCACCTTCTTGAAGGCAGTGACACACCAAAGAAGGAGAAGTATCTGAAATAATTTCCAACACCAAAAAGAATTTATAAAAATCTACCAGCATTCCCTCTGCTTCTGGCTTTCATGACAGGCTGAGACTGTTTTAATATCTGCACTGAAAAACCTCTCTTCTCTGTAACACACTCTCTCTCTAATTAAAGCGCTCTTACATAGTGTATTTCACATTAAAATGTTGATGATAACAGCCGAACACGGAGAGTGGAATTTTGCAAGCCCCAGCAACAAAGAGATGTCCATTGTGCATGCTGGTGAGAATTACGGATTTCAAACTCTATAAACTAGACAAGAAATATTAAAAACAAAAGAGAAGCTCCTAAAAAAAAAAAAAAAAAAAGAACTTTTCATCACCACTGCAATTTTAAAAGAACTGTGAAAATTCTCTTCATAGGTGAGCTTTCATGGGATAAGCTCTGTGAATAGTGATTTTTGACCCTGTACACCACAAATAATATTTTCACACTATGATAAAATCGTTGAGTCTTCATTTAGCAGATATTTTTGCAGCAACTTGTTATAGTAAAGACATCATGCAAAAAAAGCATGAGAAGATTTATTCATCAAAGTCATCTTGAAAAGTTCTTTTTTCTTTTTTGTGGCAGTTATACAAAGATGAAGATTTCTCATTAAGTAGCCATTTTCTCAGGCAGTGAGGTTTCTTCTAGAAGATGTATGCAGTATATGAAAGAAAAACACTGCAATTGAAAATTATCACATTGTCTGACAGATTTCTGAGAAGCAGCTAGGAAGCAGAAGGAAACAGAAAAAAAAAGGAGTAAGAATTCAAGTCCATATTTTCTTCAGACATTTGACAAAATGGGCATGAGATGCACTTAGAAGAAATAATGAGCAATGTTAGCACTGGAAACCCCCTTTCATTTGCAGCCTATAAGCATTTAGGGTTTTTTTATTTTTTCCTTTAAAAGAACATAACCTAATGGCATACCTCCCACATTTACTAGATTAGCCAGGCTGGTGAGATAAAGGATTCATGACTGGTGAACATGCTAGGAATGAGGGAAATAAATCTGTTTGGCTCCAAACGCAAGCACTGATATGTTTACAATGAAACTAATAATCTTGCCAAAATATAGTTACATAACATGCTTTAGTTTTTCTCAGCTCTGAAGCGTTCAGGCAATAAGACTAAATTATCGTTGTAGGTCCCTTCCAACTGGACTATTCTAGTCTAGTCTAGCCTATGCACATTATAGACTTAAAAGCAAAACCAGTAAGTGAAATTTAACTAAGCATCTTTGTTTTAATTTGGTTTTGTGTTTGATGAAAACACAACAGCATAAAGTAGAAAGGAATTTAAAGGGGAAAGAATTGAGAGGAATCTCAAAATCATTCAGGCTTGAAAAATGGGGCATATTATAGTCTATTTAAAAGACAAGATAGTGGACAAAATTTAGTGGCCTAATCAAAATTATTCAAAGAAATTAGGAAGTATCATACCACACACTATATCGATATCCCACATGCACACAAAAAAGTTGTTTAAGTTATAATCAACTTCAAAGTCTTTCATGAAAAAGACACTGAGACCTGTAGGTCAGCATATAATGTAACTTAAAGCAACTTTTGAATACAGAGATAAAGTCAGGGCAGCAGGAAGCATACCAAAGCAAGAAATAAAAAGTGAACAATTATATAGTACACTCTGGCAGAAAGAATCACTTTAAGTAACCATAGGAACAACACCATGCAAAAAGTGAGATGGAACAAAGCAGTGCATGAGCTGTTAGCATTTAGTAGTAACTGAGGATGGAATGAGGAGCCTTCTACTAGGAGCAGGCCACAGATGGATCTGTGTTAAGTGAGTAAATACAATTAAATCATGAATAATTCTAAAAGAGGCAATGAAGCAGTCTGAAATACAACTCCAAAAGACATTGTTATCTCAGAGGTTATATAATCAGTTCTGGATAGCAGGCCAAAACAACAAAAAAACCCCCACTTATCACACAATTATAACACACACAAAAAAAGGATTTTCCAAGGGCACAGCAAATACAGTTTCTGTGGTTACACTGAACTAAAACAATCTAAGATGTAAGACAGAAATTAGATTAAATCCATTGGCAATAACCTTCACACAACTTGATTACAAGTTATATAAGGGCTACATTAAATATCTTTCTGTTTTGCCTATGCCCTACTTTAATCTGGGCTACCTACTGAATCTATTAACTTACTTGATAAAAACTACAGTCTAAAAAGTAAATAAAAACTTTTTAAAAGTACATCATTATTTCTAATACAAAATCCTGGCACTTTTTTTAACATTTAAAGTACCAGCCCACTGGCCAAAGAAAGTTCTGTGATACTCTTGTCTGATCAGCTAGACAGGACTATGGAATTAAATATGTGGAATGAAAAACATCACAGGGAAAATCTTATTTGGAATTAAAGTTACTCTTCATTTCTTGTTACCTATCCAAAAAAATCATGCCAAAACTAAATCTATGTAATCTGGAATCAGTGAAATTTCCAGTGCTCCTTAAGGAAACTGTCTCAAATTAGGGTGGATAAAGAATTACTATATTCTAGTTCTTTCATTAGTTTTCAGGGGAGAGTTACAAAGAAGAAGTCACAAGCAAAAGTGAGATCCCAGACCACCTGTAGGAAATTCTAAGATACATATCCACATAGAGTAAGTATTTGCTCAGAACATGTGACTTGGAACTCAAAATACTTTGAGATGATACAGCCTCTCAATACTAAGCTTAATATTTTGACTGATCTCAGCAAATTCACTCTTGGTAATATAAGTGGAAATTGAAATAAGTAAGTGGTAAACAAAACACCACCAGAACACATCATAAAACACCATAATGGTAATAACAAACTCTACTGACACTATAAGGCTTTTGCAGCTAGCAAAGTATTTTAAAAGCAAATATTTTTCTTGAGAAAATTATACAGACGGAAGTGTGCTAAAAAAGAAATCTTGTGAATGATTATCTGTAACTTAAACACTCAGCTAGCAGCAGTTACAGTACATATAGGTACAACTGTGGATATCATGATGACCTTAAATTTTCCACTTAAAAAAAAAAAAATGGATTAATTTGAAATATTTGCTTCCAAGTGAAAAATAAGCTAACAGTTCCTCAAACTTCTGAGTAGATGTGATTATGGTAATTCTCCTGTGTTTGGACTGAATGCTTCTTTTAGTGTACAGGGATAAGGGCACCATACATATAGAAAAATATATGTTGAGGGTTTTTTCCTTCTTCATCATCAGGAAGTTAATTTGGGGCCTCCAGAACAGCAGTAAGAAAGAGGAAAGGTGAATTCAAAAGATCAAGAGCTTTTTCCTGGAGTGAAGAAGAAAGCAATTAAAGAAGCCAAAACCAAAATATGTACTGCAAGAGATTTTAATGGAAAAAAAAAAAATCACCATCTTTAACATGCACTGGACAAATGGCATCCGGCTATTGAGCAGAAGGTGGAAAAAACAAGTTGCTTATACTTAAAGCAGCATTTCCATATAAGCATTTTTAATTGCTTTCAGATGCTTTTATACCTTAGTAGTGATTAAATTCATTCAACAGACATGAGTAAGTGCTTGTGGTCCAAGCTTGTAAATTTTTGGAACTTGGTCTAATAAAAGATAAAACTTCCACAGAAAAAACACTTTTCCTCGTTTCTTTAAACAAAAATCATATTAGAAACTCAGTAAGTGAAATATTTGTCCTAGTAGTAATCTGGTAGTATACCTACATAACATGTTCTGTAATTGGCCATGGACTGTACAAGAAACAGAACTGGCCAGGAACAGTTCCTCAAAAGAAGATAAAAAAAAATTTCTTGTAGATTGGGAAACACTGTAGTAAGAAAAAGAGTTTAGAACTGCAGTCATAAGCTGCAGGATGCAAGCCTGCTCTCCATTACAAAGAAAAGCTCTGAAGTATTTTATTTATTGGTACAAATGCAGCCATAAAAGCCATATTCTTTACAGGAACAATAGCCTAAATAGTATCATCTCTTGCTCAGACCTTCCTGGGATGTAAGCATTCGGGACTTCTTTCATTTACCTTAGCTACTATGATAATACTTCTTTATTTTGGTTCTACATACATGTTACTCATTGTCTTTCCATATAGTATTTTAGACCAGGGAGTAACAGAAATCAATTTATATACAAATGTTCTTCTGGCTGTATTTTTTTTTCTGTATGTAAGAAAAGCTAAACTCAATGTCCTAATGAGTTATTCCATATTCCATAAACATGAATCTTACACTGCTATGTACTACAGAGGCAAAAGTGCTATAATTTTTGTCATTCACCTCTAGGAGTATATTGTCCTCACTGTGTTCAGCATCTGTATATCTGAGAGGTCAAAAGCCAAACATAATTTGAGCTTTCAACAGAAGAAAAAAAAATAAGTATTTTGTCACACAGTGACCAAGTGCACAGAAACTACTGGTTTTCTTCCACTTGAATGAAATACTAATCTACTAGAAACTTTTGAGATACTTTCCAAAACAGATGTACTGATTCACAAATTACCTTTCTCTTCTCAAACGCTTGCACTGAATACTGATGGCATGCTGAAATCCATTCAGGTTTGGGGTTGTTTTTTTCTTCTTTTTGTTGGTAGTCTGGTATTTGCAAAAAGAATGTACTGTCATGATGCAGTAAGTTACCTGGTTATTAAACTGCCCAAGTAACATAGTCCTTTTATTTCCATATTTATACACATTTATTAAGCAAGGGTACAGGGAAAACCTATCATTGTTTGCACTGTGTTAAACAGCTTTTCTCACCATCTGAAGTCCAAGCTTCAGTGACATCACAGAATCAGCTTTCTAATACAGTAATTATATCTAGGTCTGCATACATTGGACTGATGCATCATAGCATATGATTAGTCTACTGTCATAACAACAAAATGACATCATCATTTTTAGTAGTGATGTTGCTTATCTAAGATCTTACCCTTGATTTTCATGGTTCCTAGCAAGGCAGATCCAGTAACCTGATATAATCATAAATGGAAATTCTTGGAATACACAACTGACATCACCTCATGTTTTGAACTCTGTATTTTCACTACAAGTGCCAGAAACATTCTTCTAAAAAAGTAGCCTACAGAAAGCAATGCTATTATATTCACGTGCCTCTTAGGAAGTGCAGCCAGATTATTTAAGCCATGTATGTGGTCCTAGTGCCTGTAATATCAGACAGCATAATAAAGATAGAGAAAAGGAAATTTAGTAGATGCATCTGCCCAGTGAAAACACTCCCTGCAACTTATTCTACTTAGCCTATGTCAATCTAAATCTCAGCCACCACCTAACAAAAAAGTAATGTCGACAAAGCCTTACTTTTCAGTAAAACTTGCCGGTACGCTGTCTCTCTGTCTGCCATTGCTATGCATTTTGATGAGTTAAAATGTCTCAGTGACATTATTAGTTTGGTCTTGACTGGGTGCAGTTTTCCTTTCCCCAGCTTACTCAGACCTAGCATGCTACTGTTTTCATCGTCAGAAACTAGCACATCATTAATTTATGACCTCATCAAAGCAATGCAATAACAGCAACATTCTCCTCAATCTAAGATTTCTTTTCTAAGTGTCCATAGTAGTCACATCTCTAATACTAGTAGCAGTAACAGTTTATTCTTTGCTGACAGCTTGAGAACAGTATCTCATTGCAATTAAGACTGGATTGAAAGGAGATGACTGAAGAGTTACTTGTAAAACATTCACAACTAAAAACACATTTCAGAAAGACAAAATGCAGGCTCCTGAATATGCAGTTTTGAAAGAGGACAACCCCTGAAAGCAGTGATACAAATACTGTAACAACATAACTTTGTAGTACCTCAATAGTCACAAATTAATAAAGAATAGCAAACAAACTTGTATTACATTAAATAAGCTGGTTATACCAACTCTTAAATAACGACACTGTCTCTTCCCTCCCCCTTCCTCCCTCTCTTTCTCCATCACAGATACAATTTTTTAATCCCCCTTTCTGTCTCTTTCTTTTCCACTGTGTTTGCCTTTCCAATTGCTGCCTCAGATACACAGGAACAACCAACATAGCTACCTGTTTCTGCATCTTAAAGTAATAAGTCTTCTTACGTGAAGAAAGTAAAATGAGGTTTTCAGACTTACCAGTTTGAATACATGGAAACTCAGGCTAATAGCATAAGTCTTAAACCACAAGCTCTTGGAGGCAGCGCTTGTGAGCAGCAAGTGCAAGACCATTTTACATCTGCAATACAGTTCATCAGTAGATCTTTCTACACACTTAACTTCACATCGCAATACAGTTCTGACATAAACACTCTCTGATTTGCAAACAAGAAGATAAAAGCTAAGCAACTTGCAGACGACCTGAAACCAAGTCTGAACAACAATCTGGCCCTGGAATTCTGAATCCAGGACTTGGAGCAGAACAACCTTCCTCTTCAAAAACCTTCTCCCAGTTAAGACTACTTTATGATAGCCCTAGTATACTGCACAGGACAACACTAATAACAACAACAGTACAGTGCACTGTGCACAACTGATAGTGCATTCATTATAATTCTCCCAGTATGCTATTATGTCTTATGAAATTCATGCAGGCAATGATACCAGAGATGTAAGTTACTAGGACAACTGATAGTGACTTGGTTCTGCTTGGAAAACTATGTTTATTTTGTGTTTGATAAGCTTGTTGCCTGAAAGGCTAGATACGATGTGATCTTTAGATGCTTGACCTTTCCAAGGCGTTATCAAACACAGGTGACTTTAAAAGAAATATTACTAAAACCAACTAATATAGTAATTAGCTCATTCTTTTTTTCTCTTGAGTTGTAGTCTTCTAAAGCTGCCCAGATATAATAATGCTTACTTGCATATTTATCTTGAAGATACCATTTACCTGAGTAAATCCTTCAGTTCACCTACATCCTCTACCATGTAACAAAAACACCGAGATTACCTCATGTTGTTCCTGGGTATTTCCTTCGTATTTAAGTACTTGCATGAGATCTAGAATACTCTGTAGCACACATTGTTCTTAACCAGGAGATAATCATATCAAAAAATAAAAAAAAAAAACCAAACAAATTAAATACATTAAGCTGAAGTTCATTTTCTTCTTGTATTTTAGAGAATCCCCAAACATATGATAATTAAATCATGGACCATAACTTTTGAATACATAAATTTGAAGCAATTTTTAACTGAATGCTGTATGTAGCACTGGTAGCAGATTAAATATAAAATGAAGAGGAAAAAAATCATTGGTGAATGATTTCACCAATGTTTTCACTAAATGATTTAACTGATCATGTCATGCAAGGACATAAGTAGTCTAATTCTGTAAAGGAGATGGAACACTACCTTGATAGCATTCAAGAACTTCATGTCACCGTCATGATGCAATATGATAGTAGCAACATGATGAAACTGAGCTTTGTAGCAGATCTTGCTAGACTTACTCTAACAAGCACGATCTTACTATATTGATATGGCAGTCAACATTGTTCAGGTAAAAGACCAATGTGTTTGTAAGACTGAGATGAATATTATTCCAAATTCAGCAGCTCAGGTTCATTTCTAGTGAGAGTGTTTAATAAAATAATGCTCTGTATTTGATGTCTAAAATAGCAGTGCACTGTTTGCTCTGTGAAAATTTAGTTTTGACCTAATTAGAAATTACATGATTGGGTATTGAATTATTCAGCTAAATGTTCCCATTAAAAAGCAAGAGTGGTTGGAAAAATACCAAGTTTATTATAAGAAAAACTACAAACACAGAAGTATGATTATCTTGATGTTTTTCTGTTGAAAGTATGCCTGAAATCCTGAAATTTGAGCCACAAGACAATCTCAGTATTTCCCAGAATTTGTAAGCTTACATGGTGAATAACTAAATTTTATGGAACAATCAGTATACTCTGCAATATGTATCTTTTCAATAACTTTTTACTTTCAATTACAAGTAGTAGTATGCTGGAATTCAGAAAGCTGCAGTAATCACTTGTAAACCCTTCCATTACCAAGTCCAAATTCAGTCACCGATAACTTCACCACATACCTGCCTTTGGGAATATGATTTTAATTGCTTTCTTTTATACCAAAAGTTTGCTGCAGTTCTGTATTTTGTTTCTGTTTCCATGTTATTTGTTTTATAGGAAACCCTGATGACTAAACAAAATGATCATTCCTTTGAGAAGTGGGGGTCTTTTTCCTCAAGATGTTTAATACACTTCTATGATTTGAAAAAAGAAACTGCAATTTGGGTGACGACCACTTCTAGAGACAGAGACACTGGGGTTTTTTTTTATCATGCTAAACCTATCCTGATTTAGCAAAGCTACACATACATGAAAAATAACACACATCATTAGAGGCTTTACTAATATCTTGTAATAGCTCATCTTCACAGAATATAGTCCTTCAACTGGGATCCTACATAACTGGTACAGAAATGGGGAAATCAACAAATCAATAGCATTACATCCTTTGCCTGCAGAAGGCAAAATTATTCTGTGATCCAGGAAGAAACAAAAAATTCTTATCTCAGATTTTTCCACTGAAAAGCAATAAATCTGTGCACATCACAACCTAACACTAAACGAATAGTCACAAAATGCAAGTAGAAGATTCACTTGCTTATAACTACATTGAAAAATAACTTCACTCCTCAGTTTATTTTTTAGTACCTTGAGAGTATCAACATACGGGTCTATCATCACTGCTTAAAATCCCAGAGTCTTTTTTGAAGTGAACCAACTTGTTTCCTTTATATCAAAAGAGCTGTGAGCATTTCTGGAAACAGTTCAGTCTGGGGATTCTTCTCAACAGGCAGTGGGTACACCTGCATGAGATTTGACTCTCTGACTTGATGTCTTCCATTACTATCCTGTAGACTTTGAATATATGTAGTGTTGCATGGTATAATACTGCAAAATGTACAAGTTCTTACTGATTAAAACTTTTTAATAAACAAAGATTCTCTATTTCCTCAGAAAATAATGTATTTTCATATGGCTGAGACTATACAGCTAAGCACTCAAGTTCCCACTGTGTCTTGTATTCTTACCCTAATAGTTGCTGAAACAATTACCTGATTTGGGGATTTTTATATAATTTGTGGCTACATGGAAAACCAACCTAATTATTAATCAGTGAATATAAGGGACTCGTTGGAACTTAAAACTAGTGAGCTTCCAGAACTGGTTTTCAGTGAGAAAGTCTCTTGTGATAAAGTAGAATATAGATAGCCATTCAATAGGATGTTTATATGGCAAAGTTATGACAGTGTTTTCAGAAGAGGACAGGTGGCCTGAATTACACCTTAATTATGAGTTTAAAAACTATGAAACAATGTATTTACAGAGTTGAGTCAGTATATCTTCCCACTGATGCATCAACTGGTGAACGATAGAAGCTTTCACATTAATTACAGTGACTGCTTCCTTAATGAAGTGCAAAAATGTTTGTGTAATCTGATTCAGTTTCTTGAATTAGGTTACAGTTTATCACTCTGAAAGCAGGACTGTTGCTTATTTCTACAATAAGTTAGCTGAGTCCCAACCAATAAACAGCACATCATCCTATAACAGAAATCAAAAGCAATGCCAACATTAAAAAAATGATTAAACACTAATAAACAAAACACTGTGTTGTTAACATGGAATGCATTGTAAAAGAAGTAAGCAATAGCCACATGATTTTATTAATGTCTATCTTTTTAACCAACACAGGATCACAAAATGTACACACTATGTAAAATAAATAACTGAATAGGTTTGTTTCTTGAAATTACTATGTAACTCAAGTTTAATTTCTAGAACCTAGAATACTTACTGAAATCAACTCTATTCACTTCAGTAAGTTAAATATGTTCTTAAAACCTTACAGGACAGTCTACCAGGAGAAAATCCTTCCAACTGCAGATTTTGCTTCTTGGCACTATCCAATACGATGTGGCTATAATAACAATTATAATTATATTTTAACCATTCTTTAAGTTCTGCCTAATACAACATCAATAACTGTGAGCCAGAGAAAATGAAATTATTGAATTGATTAATATTTCTTTAAACACCAAATAATTCCATCTTCTACTTTAGCAGAAACATTGCCACACTTTATCAACAGCTGCATCTGTGAACTCTATTTGTCCTCCAAGCTCAAATAATCTATACAAAACCTTTCCGTTCGCTCCTTACTCTAACCCCTCACAAAAAATGTGTCGTGGCTCAGAGAGTTTTGTACAGGATGGAAGCTGGAATAAAATCTTATTGATTCAGGCACACAGTAAGAGAGAAAATAAGGATGAAATCAGAAATTACATTTTCAGATTATCACATAAGAAGAGAAAAAAAAAAAAAAAAGAACAGGAGTTTAATACATGAAAGTAGCTCGAATTCATACATATGAAACATTTCAGAGGAAGCTTACTATCTTTACACTGGAAAAGGTAAGTCTGGTATCAAATACGGAATAGATGGCCTGAAGTACCTATCATAAAACAAACCTGTTCAAAATAGTAGTAACAGCAACAGTAATTACTGAGATTAATTTAATATAAAATGAATGTAATAAATTCAACATGTAAGGTTCTTTCAAATTACTTTTTTTTAATTGACCAAGATACATCTATATAGATATAGAGATATAGCTATATAGATATAAAGTAGTATTCTTATCATGCCCTATAATAGTGATTTCCAAAAGCAGTCTATAATCACGTTTTATCTTTGAGAGAAAGTTGCAGCTCCTGAAGTAAGTCCAAGAGTTTTGTAATTTGTTTCATTGTAGCTTATAGACTCAGTAGGACAAGCTGCAGAAGAATTATCTCAAGACCTTTATAAAACCATTTCAAACCCTAAAATACTAAAGAATAATTGACAAAAGAAAAAAGTGAAGATAATTCTTTTTCAAAGGTTGCGTGAAAAATAACAGAAGTATTTTTATACATTATATAGAAACTACAGACAAAATACAGAGCACAATGTGTATCATACACTCTACTCAGGAATTACAGCACTTCTTTTCTGACTAATCACAGTTGTCTATTGTTTCAACTTCAGACAACTTCTGAAGGCTTGTAAGCACATTAGCCAAGAAAAGATCTGCAATACACAGAGAACTGCAGATCAAAGTTAACTACAACAAGCCATCTAGTTTTGGAAGGGCTTCAAGACATTATCCAGATAAGCCTAAAAAGTCAGTACACCTGTCTGAACCTACACCAAATTCTTCTTTCTTCTTACTACATCACTTGTAACACAGACAGATTTTAACTCTCTGGACAAATCAAGAAGCTCTTCATTCCCTGTTGCTACACATTCATTTTGTCACACCTTCAAGGGTCCTACATTTATTTTAATACACATAAGACTGTCTTTTGTCAGCTGACCAGTCTTTTCTGAACTTTGGAACATTCTGTAAATTCACACTAATGAAAGACAGTGGATAGACCAGCAATTGTGAGTACTATTTATGAATCTTGTGATAAAATGGACAGAGTATCACCCAAGAGGTGATCCTCACTTCCTCAATTTATGCTCCCTAAAATTCATGCTCTCTAAAGCAAATTCATTCTGTGTGATGATGTGAGATTTTCTGCATGGGTTTTCAGACTGGACGAGTAACAGATTAGATTTTAAAGGGTTCCTGAAGTTGGCCTCCTATGAAAACATGTAATCATGGCATTTCATGAGAAGTATCAGCATACAGTTTTGTACTAGTATTATTCGCACACATAAACAATGCATGCAAAACCAGCCCCTTTAGAAAGCAGTTTCCACCTTCAAACGTGTATTTCTGTAGTATATGGCAGAATTCAGAGGAAGATTTTCACTATGCTAATTCATAGCATTGTATATCTTAGATTCACCTAGTAATTGTAGATCTCTGATACTTAAAGAGCATTAAATGGCACATAATTGTTTGTGTGATCACTTATGCTCTTTTGTAGGCAGGAAAAAAGTTAGTTATTATACTCAGATTATTAAATCAATCAGAAAGCTTAAAAAGCAGAACTTGGTACCAAAAGAAGAGAGAGAAGGGAGGGGGAGAACACTTAACAATCTAGTACTTTAATTTTTTTCTGCTTAGACCTGAATCCAAACAGGAAATTCAAATATCATAAACTTCTCAAAGAGTCCTCTTACGTCCACAAAGATGATTAAGGGGTTGGAGCACCTGACATAGGAAGAGAGGCTCAGAGAACTGGGATTGCTCAACCTGGAAAGGCATGGGAGGGGAGGGCGGATCTTATCAATATGTAAAAGTACCTGATGGGGACTACATAAAGATGGAGCCAGACTTTTCAGTGATGGCCAACAGACAAAAATTAAAATACATGAAATTCCACTGAAAAGTAAGAAAAATATTTTATTTTGAGAGTGGTCAAACACTGGAACAAGTTGAAAAGGGATGCTGTGGAGTCTCCATTCTTGAAGATACTCAAACTACAACTGCATGCAGCCCTGAACAACCTCCTTCTGAACAACCACCAAAGACTATACTTTGAACAGGGGAGGCTGGACCAGATGATCTCCAGTGATGCCTGCCAACCCCAACTATTCTATGGTTCTATAAGTATGCAGTGAAAAAATGAAGGAAAATGTTCACAGTGGCAAGAATTTTCTAGTATCAACTAACATGGTAGAACATAATGGAACCTACACCATCTATTGCAGTTATAACAGTTCTTTCTTGGTAAGGCTCTTTCATCTTTACTCACAGTGCAGATGCACTATTCATTGTTTTGTACACACAGAATTTTTAAGCCTATTTTTACGCTTGCCTGTCTATAAAATGCTGGAATGACAGTTATGTAATGCTGCTCCTTACCTTTGCTGAGCCATGCTCTGTGGAACACTATACCCTAGAGTGTGCTTCGAACAGTGCCAATGTTTACTTTTTTCGTGCTGTTTGAGACTCAACATCACCACAATGGGAAAAAAATCATGCTCACCCCTTCTCTTGTGGTAAGCCATGTAATGTGAAAACCTCAAATTTAATGGCGATTTCATTTAAACCTTTCCTCTTCTGCAAGAGACTCACAAAGCATCACCATCCTAAAAAGATTTGATGAATTATAATCTTACATATGCCTATTACCTTTAATTTTGAATTGGTTTGGGTTTCGGGGTTTTTTTTAATTACCATTTTTAAAAGACCTGTATCTGGTTTTGTGGGCTGATATTCTAAGAAATTGAATCTGTGTTTTCAGTACTATGTATTTTTATCATTAACTTCTTATGACCATCTTTAGAGAACTAGAGAGGAACTGGATACTTTAGGCATTAGTTGTTGTTTTAAGCTGTTTTCTTAGAAGAAAAAAACAAACTGCAAAAAAATCCCCAGAAGATATTATGTCAAGAGGTGATCTGCTCTTACATATTAACTGTAACACAAAATCCCAAACAGTACTGTTGACAAGGGTTTTTTTCCTGTCTCCCTCTTTTTGACCTGCTTGTTTGTCTCTGATTTCTTTCATGTCATCTCCTTTATACTTTTTACATGCATTTTTTCTTTGATATTTTCTTGTCTTACTTCCCACAAATAATTTGCCTTTGCTTCTGCAATTTCTGATCTCTGACAAATGCTTGTATCCTAAAAAAATTTTTGTTCTTTTCCCACATAGACCCTATTATTCTCACGTTGCATTCACTCTGCATCAACTCCATCTCCTTCATTAGATTTTATCCTGTAAATACTACTGTGCAAGATATTTCAAACTGGATTCATATTTTTGCTGGTCACAATTGCCCAGACTACCACAGTGAGTCCTACTTGCCTGACAGCCTCCTATGCCTGCCTGCGCTCTCAGTGTCGTGCCTCCTTCCCTCTATTAACTTTATAACTCTCTCTTTACCAACCCATATGACTTCTCTTGATTTTATCACTCTTCTTGATCTTTAGCCTTTTGAAAAACTTAATTTCTAACAGATTATTTCTGGCTATGTGTCTATCTCACTATTGTAAAGTAGCTCTTGAGCCCTAAGGCAAACTGGCATGGCCCCACTTTTGTCCAGAGAGCTAACCTCCCTTCATTTTCTTCCCTTTTCCAGACAAGACATTTGCATCCACACTGCCAACAGTTTCTGGCATATGGTATTTCCTGAACTGGGCATATTTTTAGTCAGCTACAACCAAAACCATGCCAAAATCATGCTCATTCTTAAACAGACTTGTGATCATGGGCATGTACTCAAACATTCACCCATCTACCAAATATCCAAGACCCAGTAATCGTTCTCTCTATTTGTATCTGTCCAGTTTATTATCTTTGCCTTAGAAAAAAATCAGTGCTTGAGTCTGAGCCATGCAAACAAGCAGAGAGAAGTGGAAGTTCAGGTAAGCTTTGCTGAAGCAAGTGGGGAAATTTACCTCATCTGTAACACAAAGAAAGAAAATATGACACTGCCATCAACAGCTTGACAGTTGGGTGCCTCTGTCTTCAGGTGGCTCTGTTCATCTCCTTCCTACAACACATCCTTTCTTAACTATATCTAAGCACAAGTCACTATTAGGAGATGCTGCAGTAACTTTCAAAGGAACATAGTAGTATAAGAAACAGATTGTTACAGAACTTTACATTAGTATAAGGCCTCAGGAGAAATATCAAAATAGAATTTCAGGATGAAAAATTAAGAAAAATGTGTGTGTAGCATGGAGTTATTTTAACTAACTCAGTTTCTTCGGGCAACTATATTCATGATGACATTATCTAATCAAGTAAAGCAGCAAAAAATCATAAGATAACCAATCTATTAAAAATGAATAGAGAGATTATTGTCTTAATGATAAGTAAGTCATGCTCTGAATGCTTTTTGTTTATAAAGAAAAAGAACAGGGGGAAAAAACAGAAATTATTATTATTTGCTTGGTTATTTGTATTTTAAAGTACTGAGCTGCCAAAATTTCCATTACATATAATGCATTTACATAGCAATAATGTTACATTATGGGAACTCCCTTGTGATATCTGGGTGCTGATTTCCTAGACTTAATTTATTAACAGGTGGATGTAAGCCATGAATTCAAAAGACTGTCCATGTGAAGGTGTTTCTAGCGATCCTACCTGTTGGCGGGATGATTCCAGGAGACATTAGGCCTGGGACAGAATGTGGCATGATATGAGAATTCTCTGGGGAGGTGACACTTTGAGTCCTCTTTGGAGGCCTTCCAGGTCTAGAACTGAAACAAACAAACAAAAAATTTTTTACAATTAAGCTGTTGTCTTACACATCATTTCAAAGTTGTTTCAAGTGGTAACATGGACTGTAAATAAATTTGTTTCAAGGACGGTTGCTTTTGCAGTTAGATGTAATAGACTTCCATCACTAATTAGATTACATGCTGAATTCATTTTCCTCATTGAAGATCAGCGCTCTTGATGCATAATTCATAGCCTGCACCTCGTTACCTGCTTCTTCATATTAATATCTATACACAGTTTGAATTGCCTCGTTTGCATATGCTAAAGTTCTGCATGCAGCCTTCAGCACGAAAATTATGCACTAACTTGTAATAATTATTACAGTCAGCCTGGTATTGATTTATGAGACTTTTAAAAACCAAATATGTGTAGTACTTGTAATGAATGATATTTTAAGGTTCTTCAGGAAATTAAAAGGCAATGGCTGCCTAAGGAAATGTTCTGCTTGTTTGATTTAATACTACAGTTAGCTGGGAGGTGGAATGAAAGAGTGATTCAGACCTATAGCACATTTTTCGATGATATGTTTTATTACTTCGTACTGCTAGCCTGATATCTAGATGATAAATGACAATACATATCTAATGTGTGAAAAGGTCTTGCAATTTCTTTATTTTTTGTCATTTAAAAGATAAGTCAAGTTATCATTTAACCCTTATTCTATTTAAAGTGAAAATCTCACTAAGACACCTTACTTTAAATATACTACTTTATGTCAGAAAGAACTCAGAATTATTTGTAGGATATTGTTAAGCTTACATCTGCCCAGTATAGAAAAATGAAGGGCTTCACGTTTAAGCACTCCTCGTCTGCTAAATGCTTACATACACAACTTTCCATCTCCTGGACTGTGTAAGTAGCATACAAATTAGATACGGATTACAATGAAAATACTTATTACCCACTTACATGCAAATATGTACCTGCTACATACAACACCTATCCAAAGGCTTGTATTCTTATGTACAGGTCACAGCATTGTACTATTGCAATAGTTTATAACTGCTTATTTAGGGGACATTGTGAAATAACTTCACAGAAAAAGGTGATGTTCAGTTCTAGTACTGCAGTGTTAACCTATGCTTTGCCAAACATTTGAGGTTCTTAATTTGATTCAGACTAAGAAAGGAAGAAAGAAAGGTGGCTCTGAAAGATTTTGCTCATGAAGTCCTCACACTTACTTACAAAACTCTAACAAGCATATGGAATTTTTAGCTATGCTGGGGCTTTTTTTATCTGGGTTTTTTTCATATTCATTCCCCTTGTGTTTGGAAATACCTTTTTTGGAACTTATATAACCTACCTTCAATAAAACAAAAACAATCAAAGTACAGGGCATTTTCTTGGAGTTTAATGACTCAAGGCATTGAGTCATTAACCTTAACTGATCATTAATTCCCAACTTAATGTCCTGAGCTAAGGTCGTTATTAAAATTATAAGCTTGATAATTTATTTGATTGGTTTGGGATTTTTTAGTTTCTTTACCACAAACAGAAGTGTCATATGTTCACAACTGCAAGAAAAACAGTTGTAGAGAAATTATATTGTCTTATTCCAGCTCACAGAACCAAATTCAGCATCTTCCTTTTTTCTTTGAAATTTCTTTTGTGATTTACAATAAAAATAAACATACCATGAATACACATAAAACTGATAAAAACATTATAGCCAAAAATTATCTGATTTAAATGGAGTGTTTCTAATATATTCACCCACCAAAAAAAACACCACAATGTAAGAAAATCTTAATGGCTTAATTTAAATACCTATGATGATCCACTGTTCTCAAATCACTGATGAGAGTATGCAAGGGCCTGACAACAGCATAAAAAACACAAGCAGGGTGCCACAGCATAACACACAACCTACTACCAATGGCTTCCAAGTCTTAGAAAACCAAGTTCATGCCTGCAAAGACTTTTTTATGCTTTCTGCCAAATATACACATGGTGAAGCCTGAATGCTTTTGGTTTTGATTTTTAAGGAATAAAACCACCCCTTTTCAAAGCCTAACAGAAGATACCCATGGAACAGAATTGTGAAGTGACACTGAAATATCCAAGGCAAAACTCTCTGATTGCCTTCTACAATCAAGTTGATCATGCTGCTCTCTACAAAAGGCCTGTCACCCTCAAAACCATAAAGAACCCCAGTAACCTAACTCTACCCCAGGATTTATACCAAACTCTATTAAGTAAGGCTTTCCATGAAGTCCTCTATTCCCAATTCCAATTCAACTAAGAATATTTAAGTGAAACTCTTGAGAAGCAAAGCTCTTTCATCCTGATATATTTTTAAGAGACAAAGCATTAATTCCAGTTTACCATAAAATGGCATTTATGTATTTAAGAAATGTTTGCTCCTTATAACAAGTCAGAAAAAACACATTAAGACGCACTAAGAATTATTTCTTAAAGTCTGGAAGCTGTGACTTAGAGTCATGGCAGACTATGCAATACACAATTAAAATCAGCAAATTTGACTGTCCCCAATAACTGATTAAGTAACAATAATTGTCTTTTTTTTTAATTTAGATTATGTACTTGTTTCATTAACCAAATTCCAAACTTGAAATACCACCATTTTATAAGATCTGTTTTCAAACTATGCAAATTGCAAGAATTTTGTATGAATCATTACCAGAGTTATGGAATAAATGGTTTGTAAAGTTACTTTAAAAAATACTAACTTTGATTCTATTTTAAAACTTCCATATTGTTTTGTACTTCATTAGCATTGTTATAGCCTTATGATAAACTCTAAAAAAAAACATTAAAAGCATAGGAAATGTGTTTAACTATCATAAAAAGATGATAAAAACAGCTTAATGAATCATTTTGTTGGTATTTTTCCTAAACTTGTATAAAGACCTATTTATTTTCACATTAGGACATCCTGACTTTCATTCCAAGATAACAGCTTGCTTCAAAGTACTCACATTCCTATTTTGTATCAGATGTAGATTTGTTTTCAGCAGTAAAAAAAAAAAAAAAAAGAAATTAAATAGCAATGAATCGATTTGTTATGCAAAAGGCATATTTAAGCACTAGAGCAATATAAGGTATTCTTCTAGTTGATGTTATGGAAACACAAAAATCATGATTTAAAAACTGTTGATAATAATTTCTTTACTCAAATTTATATTTTATATGTAAGCATTTATAGAGATGCAAAAGATATTACAAGCTTTTGTCTTCTGTGTAAAAAAAAATCATTGTAAGAACAACACTGATTCTTCTGAAGAGCCATTTGACTTTTTTAAGGTATAGGTAATTATCTCAATGGGTATACTACTCAAAGCAGACCCATTTTGATTTTGAAAATGACTGCCATTTGAATTTTTTTAGAGCTAAGATAAACAGGCTGAAGAGCCAAAACACAAAAAACCAGTATAAGTCTTGTGAATACCTGGGGTCATAGTACAGAGAAATCAAGGAGTCTTTTGGGATTCTGCAAGAAGACACTAGAAGAAACAGACCTGTATCTGGAAGACATAGATGGTTCTTTTTCTCTACTGTTTCATTCTTTGAAGATTAATTAGAGAAAGCAGCAATTCAGCAATTTCAACAAAGATTCAAGGAAACCACAATGATTAACTGTTTTAAGGAGCTGAGGAAAAGTAAAAGAGAAGGTACCAGTTCCTCTTCCACTCATTAAAAGGGATATGCCACAGAAAATTTTGACACTCTCTCTGCTTTTAGAAACATAAACATGGGAGTTAGATATTTTCCCTTCTAAAACTGAAATTTTCATATATGAGGTATCTTACCATATGATGTAGAACAAAAAGAAAGCTTCCTACAGGACCACATATTACTTAGTCCTCTGTTTTCAAAGTGAAGCTACCTAAATGCATTTCCCTCCCTCAAAATTTGGCTGCCTTATATAGGCTTCTGTAAGCTTTGTATCAAAATTCGCTTTTTTCAGGGCTTAGAAGACATTCACACAGACAACTGAGCTTTATGATTTTTAGACAGCTTCCACGATTTACAATTACAATATGCCATTATGCAATAGGGGAACCAAATGTGCAGACTGCTGAATGCTGAAATTCTAAAGAAGGGAGGGAAATGTTTTCTTCATTAGCATCAGCTATTAGACATCCAGAGCACTTTCTAGAACTAGTGAAAAATAAATCCATCAATTTGTGGCCAGATTCGTGTTTCACCCCTTCAACTTCACAAACACTTCTAGGAATACTATGGCTCTAGCATTTTCAGCTTTGAAGTAAAGGATGTGTAAGTCTTCCACACTGTGACTGGCATGAAAGGTACAAAACATGAGAAAAAATTAACAGTATATTGCCCTAAAATACAACTTTTCCAAAGCATGGGGGTTTTTTGTCTTTTGATCAACATATATTTGCCTTACATCCTTCCTGCGTTACTGAATCTAGACGACAGCTGAATTAAATTAAAAAAAAATATGGAAGAATCAGGAGTTCTCATCAGCTAAAATGTTGTGCTTTGATTATACTTTTAAAGCTTTATACACCTCTGACTGTGTTATCGAAGTATGAGCTTGCTTCTAGAAATCTCTCTGATAGTGGAAAACAATTAAAAGCAGACATAATCAGCAGATGTGGTCCTGTATAATAACACGGAAAGAGGTGAAGTGAGAATAGGTGTGGGTTTATCCACAAAATTTAGAAGTAAGCAGGATTTTTATTTGTCTCTTTTTACTATCTATCAGGAGACACCCATAACTTTAAAACTTAGGGTTTCATCCCTGAAAGCCTTAGACACCTAGACCTCCCACTGACTTCTGTTAGAATTCTGAGCACCAGGAAAGGTATTGGCTGCAAAACAGCTGAAATTCTTCATGAATCACATATACCTCTCAGAGTGTGTTACTAGCACTTTATAGATGACGGATTGCATGGCAAAACATTTACTATAAAATGAAAAGAGTGTGCAACAAAGTTGAGATTATGATGTGATTTATCTTTCTTATGTCCTGACTTTGAGGAATAATTGTGCAAAATTAACTCTAGACAAAGTTTCACTCTTCAAAATTTTATTCAATACATGAAGTACTCCTAAAGAAAACAGCAACTCTGACCAGCTGAAAGAAGTCAAACAGCCTTTCTAGCCGAAACTAATTATTTTCAGGGACGGTTTTCTACATATATAGGTTTATTTTTAACCTTGTCTGTGAACATCTTAGTACACAGAAATATTGCCCTAATTTGAAACTGAGCAAACATGATGCAATGAAGCTGCCATTGTTCAGGCAGTTTTATAATCAATAATACTGGCAGGCAGCAGGGAGAGTTACACTCTGGAGGTGATAGGCAGCAAATCTGTAAAAAACATTTGGCGTATTTATTTAATGTATTTTTTATATTCTTAGAACTGCTTAGAACAGCTTTGAATATCAATATCAATTTTAGATACATCAGCATTTATTCACCTCATTTAGGTACATATTGAAAACTTCATTTCTCAGTTGTTCCACCTCCCTTCAGTGCTTCAAAGCCTGATGCAGTATCTTTGACCTCAAAGAAGCCAGCTGAATGAAATTTAGGTGAACCACCACAGGAAGTTGTTATTATTGTGCTAGCTGTAAGATGACCACTGCAAAGGGGCTGAGCATGTCACAGCCTGAGGCTACTTGCTGACTTAATGCAAAGTCAGCGATGTCCTGCAACAACCTGTAACCAGTGGACTTTTCTCACATGGTATACATGGTATACATAGTATTTCTGGTTTTAGCTGTCATGCTGCTCTCAGTGTCACACATGCAGTCTCCGCACTAATAAGACTTGAGCCAATGACGCGTCAGTTTTGAAAAATAAGGTCTAAGAAGCCTGACTAAACCTTTTGTGTAATTTAATTTCTTTAGTTGGAAAAAACGCTTGCCAAGGTAACCTTCAGAAATATTTCTCATGCACTGAACTAACACTTTAAAGGCACAAAAATGACAAAGAACATTGATCTAAACCTTATAGTTTACTATTTTAAGTTTTTCCCTTCTACTCCCACTCAAAAACAAAGTAAAAGAATGCAGTTCCAAGACTGGGAATATATCTATTTTGGCAGTTGCTAAAACAAACACTAGAAATCACACCATGTCCTTTTTACTTGCAGTAGTCGTATAAAACAATAAAACTCTCAGTGCAATTACCTTAAATTTATTTTTCTTCTCACAGTTAAGCAGAAAATGTTCTCACACAATAATTAGTGCTGAACTCATGATATATTAGAAGGACTTACTGAGACAGCAAACAGTGCTGATAAAAATAAATATAAAGATCTGTTTAAAAATCTTCACAAAGAAGTACACTAATGATCAAAAGAATTACAGCATGTTACAGAACTGAGTAGTGGAGAAAGCATGCTAATAAAATATTAATGCATTTCAGTAACAGAACACTGTGCTGCTATTTTTGAACAAAAATGGCCAAAAAGTTATATTTGGTCAGAAACGCAGTACCAGCTTATCAGTGGTCCAAATAATTAAGTTAAATGGAACAAAATATATTACACTCCATACCCCATTCCAAAGCCATCTTACCACAGTAATACACAAGCACTGGTTAGTACTAGGATCCCAAGGTTTTTTTGAGGGGTAGAGAAGACCTTGTTGAATTAATTCTTTTCCTAACAGACCAGTCACGCAATCATCATGTCATTTCCATCTTCCTCGACACTACAGCCCAAATCACTATGCTTTTCAGCAAGATCAGGAATATTCTTCATACAAGAGTACAAAATATAAGGTACAAGAGTACAACAATATGTAGAATATATATTATAGGAACACCTGCCAGCTCTTACTTGATGGTTGAATTTCCACTACAAACACAATGAAAGAATCTAACAAAAAGATTCTACCTGACTGACCTTACTACTTGAACATATGAGTGACCTGAAGGTCAAGAAAGGAAATAAAACCAGTTATAAATCCCACTGTTACAGGAGTAAATTGCAGTATCAGACCTGAATACAGCTGTGATTGTACATAAGTTTAAAATATTACTGAATTGTGACTGTTCTTTTTATGAAATTGAGATCTGCAATTTGTGAAAGGCAGAAACACATAACAAATTAAACTAATTCTGCTGGGTTGCAGAATTATAATGTCAGAAGTAAATTAAGCCAAGAAGTTCACTGCTTCATCTAATCAGGTGAAACACTAGATCTGCCTGGAAGTTCTTAAAACACTTAAGTATGTTGGCTTTCATGACTATGTAACAACTGAAACACCAGCCTCTGATGATGACAGCTATACAAGCTACAGTAGAAAATGTCTGAATAAACAATGAAATGCAATTATTAAACAGAACACATGAATAAATTCAAACCATATTGATAGACTTTTACTTGCTATAAACATTGCAGCAGAAAGTGTACTTGTAATATCCAACAGCAGTACAGAAATCTCAGCACTGGAATCCCAAAGATAATTTTTCAGGAAGACTGGAAATAGCAACCATAAAACCTTGCTAAATCATATTTATTTCCTCTATTTACACTGATTTCTTTTCAGAAGAATTCCTGCAACTACAAGAAAACTACAAAAAGCAGTGACCTAAAGTGCACACTTCCTACAAAGGCTCTGTCGAGTTATAATAGATGCCTTTCCCGTATCACTCAAGCTTACAGAAGAAACCACACCTATAATTTAAATATGCAAGCTAAGTTATTCCTTCTAACAGTGTTATTCACCCACATGAAACCCCAAACTATAACAGATGCAAAGTCTATTTTTTCCTAAACTGTTGTAATCTTTTCTTAGGCTTTTAATTCTAAAAACATCATCTCAAAACAACATCTACTATGTATATTATAAACACGTCAAGCACGGAGCTAATAGGTCAGAAAGACAGGTTTGATCCAAATGATACAATCTAAAAGAATTTTAAGTTTTCATTTTTCAAAAAAAGTTTCAAGTTGCTGAGATGACTCCTAATGTCAAGCAAGTGTAACTTATGTGGTTATGTCTGTTAGAGTCTGCATATGGCCTGAAACAATGATTTAAATGTATGAACTTTAGTTGGAATGAACAGTCCTGCTTCAAGGCTTGTTTTCTAACCATCTGCATTCATCTCTGCATATAACTTGTACATGTAATTACGAATTTGTGAACATAAATCAGATAATTACATGTACAAATAACCAATTAGACTCAAAGCAGAATTAGGAATATAATAACACACTCCTCTTTTGAACACATACGTAACCACACATACATGAGTATCTTTGTTTAAGAAATTTTTGTTTAACTCATTTAGAAAAATAACATCTGATTTGTTTTGCAGTAGGACACACTGGGCAGCAGCTGTCATTATGACAGCCATCTAACAAAAAGAAAAGAAAAGAAAAAAAGAACAGAAACACAAGGAAAAAAAGCCTACCTAACAAACATGCCCACCACTGCTAAAGGGGTCACAGAGCTGGTGTTCTTTACCACCTATATTAAATTTAAGATACATAAACATTTCAATGCTTATTTAAGCTCAAATAAGAAAACAAAACAAACAAACAAACAAACAAAACACACACACACACACACACAAAAGTATTATTCCAGGTAAGTATCTTGCGAAAATACTCTAGTTCTCCTGGTAGTTTGTTAATTAATATGCTATTCTTACTCATAACAGTTAATAATGGAGTTCTACCATATAAGTGTATCCACTGGAATATATGAATGCACTCGTCACTTAATTGGCCACAGTTCTTTGCATGAAATGCTGAAACAAGTGAACTATCACCTTTTTAATGAAGCTGCCTATATCTTAAACCCTTTGCCCTTTAAAAAACTATTTATACTCAAAATGAAATATTTTATTCGAGCTTCTGCCAGAGACTGTGGTTAATGTTCCCTGCCCTTTATTCACCTTATTTTTAATTCTGAGAACCCACACTCATTAACCGTACACTTCCGATGAATTGCTGGAACCATCTAAATAAAAGCTTGAAAGTGACTTTTATTGTACATTTGAGACTAACTGTGCTGATATGAAATACTGAAAAGACTCTCTGTTAGTCTGTACAGCTATAACTGAACAGCTGATGCAACACAGATTGATGGTCACAATGCAGTATTCATTAAAATCTAGAATTTAAACCTTTAAATACAGTGGTTTGTATCTGTACATATGTGTAAACACAAATCTACAAATAAACCTACTAGACAAGTGCTTAGCATTAAAAATTATAGGTTTTTGAGCAGGCAGTATCTAGGGTCATGGTGAGATATTTATGTTGCGTGGCACTGTGCAAGTGACAGTGGGGAAATGAGTCTACTCTCCGACTGACTACACTTCTGATACTAGTAACTAAAAGTTAAAGAGCATGTGCAGCATTAGTTTCATTTTGTCATTCAGACTTCGAATTGTTTGGGACAAAAACCAGCTATCAGTATAGCAATGGGTTTGTTCAGCCCCCAGACAATGGTTATCACTTAAACCCCATGTGGACCAAGAGATACAAGAGAGGTGATTGCCCTTGTAAATGCTCTTTAAATAGTAAATCCTTGTGTATACTCCAGCTTTAATTTCAAAACACAGCAAAATACAAACTCATACTGAAAAAAGTGAATTATGGCATTTTCCAGGAAAAACCCTCACTGTGTACCCAGTTGCACAAAATCCTTTTGTGAAATTAAGATCCCAGGTGCATTACAGTGTTCCAACTTTGCAAGTCTAGATGCACCCTTGTATTATATTTCCCTTGTGCAAGGCAAGGAACAGAAACACTCAAATTCAACCTCCCATTTTCTTTGCAGAGCAACATCCATAACCATATGAATAGCAGCAGTTTCCCCTCCTAAACACAAGAACTAGAATAATTTGGATGATACGGAATACCAATCCAAGACTCCCAAGTCCTAAGAAAAAAAAATGAAGAAAGAAAAAATAAGAAAGACAGTACTATTAGTCCAAGCGGAAATACTACAGTGATGCAACCAAAGGCACTTCTATTTTTTATCACCATGAAACTTAGTGTTTGTCATCATGTTACCTGAAGGCCTGAAACACAGCCAGTGCTCAAAGCTGTCCTGTAACTATCTTAGGTAAAGTTTGCCTATCAGAAATAACAATCTGCTACTAATGTGTTATCCCAGGGAAACTGAAAAGTTAATCAGTCATTTATGCTAAGTAGTATGTTTTTAGATAACAGAGTTGACAAATGTATCTACTTCTGATAAGATTTTTTTATTATTATTCATAATTCTTTGTAATACTGGTCATTCCATTTGCAATCTTTATATAATAGAGTTGCATAGAAAGATATCAAAGATACTAAAGGACCTATTTTATAGAAATCAGTTATTGAGAAGTTTATTTTAACATGTACTTTAACGTGCCTAATTATGGATCTGCTCTGTATTTTCTCTGTGACTGGAAAACTTATAAATGCTCTAGTGCCTTTACCTCCCATGTCCAAAGTCATTATGAAGATATCAGACTTTGAAATAAATTTCAGTTACTGTTGCTCTGTGTCTGAAAAGATCTGTGTTTCTCAAAAGCTTCTCACATTAGCCAAAACAAAGAATCTCAAAATAAAAGACCAAATCCATCATGTTATTGTAATGCTTATATTCTCATGGTGAATTAAATCAATTCATCCTTCCTTTTATGAACTTCACATCTTCAGCAGCATAGAACACGTAGAGCAGAATTTCATGTAAGAGAACTCTATTATAGGAGTATAACTTCCAAGATGGTCAAAATGGCACCACAGACTTGCAGCACACTCTTCTGAGACATATTACATCTGGCCAGTACACACATCCATGTGATGTTTGACTGTCATGCTCTGTGCCTGTAACAAATCCGTATATAACACGTATACAGAACTATCTTTTGGCTCTGTCCTTATAGCTAGTAGCACAATAAGTACAAATCCTGACTGAGTGCTAAGATGATAATGAAACACAAATTAATCATAATAATTACAAAAAGATTTGTTTTTCCATGCCCAGTCAAGTTAGACAAGAGTTAAAACAGGTGCCAATTCACAACTGTATTTTGATTCTTCATATATTCTACTTTTCTGAAAGCTTTAGCTTCAAAACCTGACTTAAATGCTTGGAAATGAAAAATAATCCAAAATCATCAAATAAATTAGTCCAAAAGTTCTTTCTTCTGATTTTGTTCTGGCTGGTGATCTCTGAATGTTAGATGTTGCAAATGGTTCCGACTAAGTGGGATATTTTCGTTAAGCAAATGCTTTCCCTAGAATGTCACCTGTTTGACTGAGACTTCATATTAGGTTTTGCAGTTTCAAGCTTCACTCCAGTACCAAATATGATACAAAAGAAACACCTACTTGACCAAACCACATGCCTTCTGTGCCGTTAAGAAGTTCTGGCAGAACTGGGCTTTTTTCTGTAGTAACACATCAAGTTCTTACAGAAAAAAAAAATAACCAGCAGATCTCCCTTTTTGGAGAACAGGGATCAAATTAAGACATTATTCTGATCAGAAACTTGCTTGGTTACATGCTTGGCTGAAGGTCAGAGTGATGTCTTCACAACTTTATAGACTTCCGATAAAAAAGCACATCTGATCTTGGACTGGACACTGAGCTCATGCATTTTTTCTAGAAGTTTAACAATATTTGAGGAAGAAAGTACTGCAATAAAATGGCAAATTAGATGAATCTTCTCACAGACAATTATCCTTCATTAAATTTTGACCTGGATATCAGATATATTCAATTTTAATAGAATTGAATAAAGTGGCAACATATGTTTTAAAAGATGCTTTCTCATTTATACTGTCTTTTAAAAGAGATAAAAGTTTTACAGCTTTTAAGCAATGTATTTCAAGTATATGGGCTTAGATACACAAAAGGAGTATGGAAAGTGCAACAGAAAAATATGACAAGACATGCTTTGGACTCCTGGGCTTTAAAGATTTAGTCCTTAGAAAAAACATTCTCTCTCACATAGTAACTGCTATGCGAGGTATATGTTTGTGTGTGTGCCTATATATATATTTATATACATACATACGTAAGTATATGTAGACCATAAAGTGGCACAGTGTCCACACAAGGGAGTCTCTAGGCTGATATTCCCAAGGCAACAGCTGTCCTGGTGCCAAAGCATATTAAAGCAAAGAACGAATCAATCTAGACTTCATCATCTTTAGTAAGTACTGATTGTGATCTTCTCCCCCACTGGGTTGTGACACTATGCACCACTCAAGAGAGCTAGAGAAAAGCACATATGTTAACAAGTCAACTGTAGCTTCTGCAACACTTGATGATCAAGTACTAAATGGTGAAAGATGAGTATCTCCAGCCTGCCCATCATGACAGAACTACAAGGCTGATTGCTAGGAACTCCAGGCCTGTCAGCCAGACTTCAGTGCCAGGTTATGGAGCAGATCATCTTGAGAGGTGCCAAGTGGCACATACAACACAACCAGGTGATCAAGCCCAGTCAGTATGGACTTATGAAAGACATGTCCTGCTTGACTAACCTGATCTACTACTATTACAAGGTGTCCTGCTAGTGGATGAAGGAAAGGCTATGGATGCTGTCTACCTACACTTCAGTAAAGTCTTTGACAGTTTCCCAGACCTTTTCTCCTGAAGAAACTGGCTGCTCATGGCTCAGATGAGTGTACTGTTTGCTGGGTAAAAACCTTGGATAGTCAGGCCCAAAGGGTGGTGGTGAATGGAGTTAAATCCAGTTGGTGGCCAGTCACAGGTGGCCTTCCTTAGGGCTCATTACTGGGGCCAGTTTTGTTAAATAAACTTATCAGTGATCTGGTGAGGGGATCAAGTGCACCATCAGTAAGTTTGCAGACAGCACCAAGTTGGGTGGGAGCGCTGATCTGCTTGGAAAGGTTGGATCAGTGTGCCAAGGCCAGTTCTATGAGGTTCAGCAAGGTTCAGTGGCAGATCCTGCACTTGGGTTACAACAACCCCATGCAACATTGCAGGCTTGGGGAAGAGCAGCTGGAAAGCTGCCTGGTGGAAAAGGGCATCATGCGCTGTTGGTCAACAGCCAGCTGAATATGAGCCAGCAGTGTGCCCAGGTAGCTGAGAAGGCCAGTGGCATCCTGGCTTATGTCAGCAATAGTGTGGCCTGCAGGATAATGGCAGCGATTGTCCTCCTGTAACTGTAACTGGTGAGGCCACACCTCGAATATTGTGTTCAGTTCTGGGCCCCTCACTAGAAGAAGGACATTGAAGTGATGGAATGTGTCAAAAAGAAAGGCAACAAAGCTGGTAAAGGATTTTATGTGCAACAGCTGAGGGAACTGGGGGTGTGTAGCCTGGAATAAAGGAGTCCCAGGGGGGACCTTATTATTCTACAACTACCTGAAAGGACATTGTAGCAAGGTGGGTGTCGGTCTTTTCTCCAAGTAACAAGCACTAGCACAGGAGAAAATGGGCTCAAACTGCCAGAGGAGGCTTGGACTGAATATTAGGAAAAATACCTTTCCCAAAAGGGTTGTCAAGCATTGGAACAGGCTGCCCAGGGAAGTGGTTGAATCCACATCCCTGGAGGTATTTTAATAGTTGGATTCAAAGTTCTTAAATGTCTTTTCCAACATAAACAACTATGATTCCATATGCAGAAACATACGTATGTACGTACCTCTCTGTAGTATGTGCACATACAGACTACAATCCCTACAGGTGATTATCAAGGCAGGTGATTAGTGGACTCAATACATTAACATAACAATTTAAAAAAGAAAATGAACACTACAGTCAACTGAAAAAAACAGACATCATTTGCTAAAGCATATCAAACCTAGAAGTGTAGTCAAGGGTAAACAAAGAATAATAGTTTACTTAGTACCATTTGCACCCTAAAAAATTTCCTCTCACATATTCCAGACAATCAAGTATTTTCCTTTCTTTTTTTTTTCCTTTGACAACATTATTGTTAAGACTCAAATGTCAATTCAGTCAGTATCAATGTTATAGTGGGATGACTCTTCTGAATGACCACAGACCTCTCTTGTAAACACCTCCAGGTAGACAGACCCTAAGAGCATGTGCCTTGCACCACCATCTTGGGAGATTATTGACACATACTAAGTCAACAATATTATCTGCATGTTCCCCAAATATCTTAAATTAAAATACATATTCATCCTGGCCCAGTTTAGCATACTGCAAAATTTGTTTGTCAGATCTACCAATAGCTTCACTTATGTAGAAGTGGTTTATGGGAATTATACATAAAGACCTTTACAAATAAAAACGTGTTGTTGAAGATTATGCTGTGCCACAGCCTTCAGAGCTCAGTCAGATTTCATGTAAATCTTTCCATTAAGAAAATGTGCAATTGTTTGGTTTACAGAATTTCTTCATATCAGTACAGATAGCAAATTTTATTCTATATTGCGCCCATTATCTCACTTACTCGTTGTGTACTCATGCAATAGCTCACAATATGAAGTACTCATTGCTCAAGAATTAGCCTTCTTCAACAAATCATATGTAAAACATATCAATGCTGTGAAAACTCCTTTCTGCTTTCTTTTTCTTACATATGTAATGAACACATTTATCTTAAGATTTAAACCCTTTCATAATGGTATCTCACAAGTGGTTTACAACCTTGCCATAAATGTTAAACACATATGATGACATTTAAGATCACACTTTTTCGTGAATAAGTTTCTTTATTTTATAACCATACTAAAAAGAAAATTATTGAACGGACAGGTTATATTTTAAAGAAAAAGCAAACATACTTATTTCAACAGGCTTACTGTGAGTTAATTAATGTGAAAATTATGTAAACAGAAGTCAGTATTATAAGTCAGTATGAAGTTTTAATTTTTCTATTGACCTAGTAACAAATTTAAATGCTAACAGTCTGGAAGATCAAATTAAATGAATACAAACATTTTGTTTAATGACATCAACAGTCAATGCAGAACATCTGTGTTTTACTTTAAAAGTGATCAGAAAATATTCCTTTGTTTACATTACAGATAATCAGGAGGTTTATATTTCTGTGTTCAATTTAAGATGAAAAAAAGATCATAGTACCTTCAGGGCTCAGGAAGCAATATGTTACAAATGCAGGATTTCTCCTTTTTTTTCTGTTTTGTAACCATGGTAAAACAATAGAAATGAACTTTCCCTGAACCTTTCTCCTTTAATGGCCTGGGTCCATGTTGACCCAGCAATGCAAGCTGGAACCTGATACTATCAAACTGACTGCTGCTAAAGCAATCACATTCAGCAGAAACTATACACAGTACATTATAATACTAATTTCAGCATCCCACAAAGTCAGTGCAAAGGCAAGCTATTAAAGTATTATATTCTATTGTTTAAAAGTGAGATTAATTCAATAGCCTAAATGCACCCAAAAACCATGAACTAAATGGCAGACTGTACAACTATATTGTTATTCTTTTATAATTATAATACTGTACCAAAGTGAAATTGCAGATAAGGTTCTCCCTTCCCTTCTCCCTTCAGAAAAAAGCACTACTGGATGAATTATTAGTAAACAGATGATTTGAGCCATTACAGGTTCATATGATCTTGCATTTGAATGAGGCATGTAATTAAATTATCAGGACTTTGTTCTAAATGCTTGAAAGAAGGAGAGCATGATAACCACATTTTTAAAAGGTAGAAGAACAGAAGAAACTTTTTTTTTTTTCTTACAGAGGACTACAGGCAACTAATGCATAAAGGCATAATTGATTAATTCCACTAATTAAGATATTTGTTATTCCTGCAATGGTAGCTTGATAAATAATGTATTAGATGTGGCACCATTTCCCATCAGTTCTGAAAAGACCATAATGATGTTTCAAATACACACTGTTATAACCTGAATAGCTCACTTCTGGACTTATATGTCCAGGAAAAAAGAAAGTAAAATATATTTTGAAGTTATGAAGCAGTCAGTCTGTAAATAGTGAATGCTTCATTACAACATACTTTACTAACTGCACCAAAAAAAATCATTCACAGGCACTGATTTATTTTTTTTTGTTTGTTTAAAAAAGGTTGTAAGGGGAAATATTAATTTAAACTAGCCCAAATTTTCCAGAAGTAAATATTAAGTCAAATTTGTCATTCATGATGTTTCTCTGGAGAACAAGAGAAAGCCTTCAAAATCTATTCATCGCCTTCTATTTTAAGTCACCTGCACTAAGATGACATAAAGCACTTTTGGGATGTGTTTATGGCTATGGTGCATATACAGGCCCTGGTATCTAACTGTTAGGCAGCTACAGTTGTCACCTTTAACACAGCTACTTCAGAAAGAATCACTCACTAACTTGTATACAATAGCTTAAAGTACAGACTACTTACCCAGAATGTGAAATACACAGACAGAAAGACTTTCTCAATCCAAGCAGAGGGATACAACTCTACTTTGTTACAAAGAAAACTACTCATCATCCTGTGGGCAGGTCAGGATAATAATACTGAGGCTGAAGAAAAGAATGAGAAATCTACTAAACTACAAAAAAGAAAGAAAAAAAATAAATGTAACATTAGTAAGACTATTTGCCTGAGGAGGATTTCTGGCTGCTTGTGGTTGGACTTGATGATCTTAAGGGTCTTTTCTAACCTATACCATTCCACGATTCTCATCTTTCTTCTCTTTCTGTAACCATGATTTTAAAGAAAGTGGTGACCACTCCACTTAAGACTGCAGGCACTTAGTACACATACTCTGATCATGTACCACATCCTTCATAATAATTACATATAGGAATTTAATTTTCTTTGCGTTACAATCAAGTTCAGTGCGTGCCCACTCTGAGCAGAACTAAAATGCAAACTTTAGCCCAAGAGGGGGTTACAATCATTTAAACTTGTTGAAGAATGAAAACATGTTAAAACTTATGCTGGCTTTCAGCTGCAGCAGCAATCACATCACTGAAAATACTTGTCAAATTAGTCTTAAACTGTTGTGCTTCTCTACTCTGCACATGCGCATGAATTTTCATCTAGTAACGTCACAATATACTGGGGTGATCCTGTATTGCACAAAGTGTAACATAAACTACCAAAATGAGACCCAAATTTGGCAGGTTATTTGTGCAATGTAAATGTTAAATGTTAGCATCTTGAGCATACAAGCATACCAACAGTATCTTCTTTTAGTGGTCTGTTTGTCTGGACATGTCAGACAACAGGCCTTCAGAACAGCTTCTGGTCTAAGTGTATTTGGAAAACACCTAACACACAATGATGCTAATATAAATTATGTTATGAAAGCCACTGATTTTAAATAGGAAACAAAGATGCTTTATGAAGGAGGGAGGAATGAGAAGTGATGCTTTATGAAATGCAGCGAGTGACAACTAGGTTGGAAGGTGCCTGTTTCATTGCAGTTTCCCAGCCTTTATCTACACTCTTTTCCTCTAAGCATGGTTTATCACTTTTTCCTCCTGTTGCCCATTTTTTCTCCTTTTTTCAGAAATTCTAAATTGACTTGGCAGATTTTGGACCATTCATTTCTACTACCAACTAGCAAAGTTGAACTTATCTCATCTGATCAAGCTCTTCTGTGTTTATCGCTTCTTTGGAGAATGGTAACACATGGCAAGTAAGCCAGTTCCACGAGATGGAGGCAGTGAGTGAAGAGGGAAGGAAAACTGAAATACTTCCTTTTGAAGCACAAGCTCCAGACCATGAAAGAGCCTCTGTCTTGGAGCGTGGAACAAAGATTGCACAGGAATTTATTAGTTTCCACTGCCTGGATTTGGCATGAAAGAAGATTTGCTTGATATCCCTCCAGCGTTGTTACTGTGCCACCACTGGCAACAGTGGTCATCAGCCCTTTTCTTTATAATCAAAGGAAAGACTCCCTTATATTTTTGTGGGAATTGTATCATACCCATTGGTAGTTCACAGAAGATATGGCCAACCCAGCTTTGGAAAAAAGTGCTTTTAACTTGAAAGACCTTGGTCCATGTCTCTACAACTTAAAAGAAATTAGAGAGAACAGAATTAAGCAACATATATTTTCTGTTCCTGTGCTAGGAAAAAAAAAAGAAAAAAAAAAGCTGCCAATTTCATGGTTCTGGAAAAAAAAAAATGGGCTGCATGACAGTGGAAGTGGGAGAGAGAATAGCAGAGTGAAAAACAGCTCTCCAAGTAGAACATAAAAGCGAAGACCAGTCTTCATGCAGAAGAAAAGATAAAGAACCAGAAGAGAAACAGAAAATTTCTTGGCAATGATACCCCTCAGACCTGTAAAATGACAGAAGTTGTAAAGTATCAAGAACTACAGATTGAATGTTATAGGTGGATTATTCTACATCTCCACAATGGTATAAAGCCTTGTCCACTTCCAGGTGAAGGGGCTGCTGCGTTACTTTTTACCAAGCACAGATCAAATGCTCCTGACAGACTTGAAGAAAGATAACCCTATGTATCTCTGATTCTCAAAATAGCAAAGAATAGGTAGGTAGACATGTGTATGCAAATTATTAATTTTATTATAATATTGCTTGCAACTAGACATGATTACATCTCAAAATACATACTTGCACACTGGGAAGATTTTTTTTTCCTTTTGGTTAAAGGAAGAAAATAAATTACTGCAACACATACAAATTTTGCTAATTATTTTCTTATACTTGGTGTTTATATTCAGAAGTAACTATCTGAACTATCTGAATATCAAAATGATTTTTAATTAATTTCAATAAACTAAATTGGATAACATGTAAGTCTTCAAACTACAAATATGCTCTACCAGATTACATATTGGTCAAAACCAACAAATTTTTTATGCATCTTAGAGCATTTTGAAGACCAGGAAATATGAAAATATGAACAACATGGATAAAATATGGAAACAATTATTACTTTACGTAAACAAACAACTTATTAACCTAGGTTAACCAATTACCATATACCAATAAAATAGAATTTAAGACTAATATTTGTGAGCAAGAAGATCTGATTGATAGAAACATACTAATAGCAGATAAATACCAACTGAACCAAACAATTTTGACACACCAAAACCTTTTTATTTTTAGTTTTAAGAAAAACTGTGTAACTATATTGTCAATCAAATAACCTAAAATATTAAGTCGTCATTGCCCTTTTAAATCCTTTCAACTAGAATTCCCTAATTGTTCCCTCACTTTATCTCACAGTACCAGTAAGTAAATAAATTAACAAAATAGCTTTTATCACACAGAATAACCTTTTAACTGAAGGATTATCTCTGGTTTATTTTTCATTTCTTTCTCTGCAGATAGCAGTTCATGCCTCATTGATTAGTTTGCTGAGGTGGTGACCAGAAATGAAAACAAGGTCTCTCAGATATTGCCAAGACCTGTAAATATATATATACCAAAAAAAAAAGGAAAAAATAAAAAATAAAAAAGGTACCAAAGCCAATATATGCTATGCTTCCAGAATTCAGCTTCTAAACATTGAGAGTCAATGGTCAGGAGAGGTTCATTTATTCCAATCAGCCTGTGCCATGATGCAATTCCACGAATAATTCTAAAATGTCAGCTCTGTGGTTTGGTTTCGGTTTGCTTCCCATTTATATTTTTATAGGACATTACTTTTTCTTTCTTTTTTTTCTCATTTTGCACTTTTTAAATTCGCCAGCACACCAATGATATCTAACAGTGCTGTTTCAAATCAGGATTTAGTATGTTTTTCTAAAAGAAATTATTTTGAAAATCTGAAATCCATTTTGAAAATTCAAAAATACTGTATTCAGCAAAGAGTTAATGTGGGCTTGTTTTGGGGGGATTTTTTTTCCTGACTTTTTTCCTGCTTTATGTTTTAAACTTTCAATAGAAAAAAAAGGTAGTTTTCATGGAAGGTGTTAGATTAACTGCTATGTATGTCAAAGTCCTCTATCCTCATATCTGGTAAATCCCATTCCTTAACTAAAGGGACCATAATTTCAAGTGCAACAGAAATTCAGCTGTTCCATTTATTTAGACTTCAGCCTCTTTATTGAGCCTACAGGTATCACCAATGGGAATAATAGCTTCTATGATATGCAAAACTGAATTGATCAACATAATTCCTCTTGGATATATATATAAAAAAAACAAACAAAAAAACTCCCACCAAAACCCCCAAAAAAAAAAAAAAACAAACCCAAACCAAAACCCCCAAACAAAACAAAGAAAAACACACACACCACTATGTTAGCAATGCTACTGGGCTCAGAGCATAAATACTAAACCAACACACATATACTAAACATGCATTGGAAGGATCAAGATTTCAGAGAAGAAATAATGTGAATTATACATTTGCTGATATGTTTCAAAGATTGTTGAACAACCTATACAAACGAGCACATAGTTCTCCTGCCGTTTGATGCAAGTGAAATTTTACTACTGGCCGCTGGGGAAGAAGATATGAGAGTCTTGTGAGGTGGACCACACAGTCATTTCTTAAACATTAAAATTTCACTCACAAAAATTATGATAATGCAATGTTAATTTTTTCAAACCTGTTACCTTAACCTTGCTGTATTCATAAACAGATTAAAAGATAATAATTTGCATACCAGATGTACATGGACTTCTCCAGCATATGAACAACTGATTTCAGACAAGTGCTATACGCAGAATAACATTTCAGGTAAAAGAATCTGTCATTATGGCAAACAACATAATTCATTCATTTTCAACACTGGCACAACATGACAAATCAAGAATAGCAGGAAAGCTTTTTTTTAATGCCCTTGAAGAAGGCATCAAGCATTTGTTTTGTTTTAACATTTATTAAGCTAAATCTGATAACGTATTTTAATTACACTGCACAAAATACTGCTCATATGAAGTATCTTACTGGTAAAAATGAAGGCCCTCATTCAAGAAATTGCTTAATCATGTGTATAAATTCCTTTAAATTCAGGACAGAAAAACTCTTTGATTAAAAATAAAATGTCAATGTTTTGCCAGTGATTTAAGAGGCCACTTTCACTGTGCAGTGAATCTCAGACCATGAGCACATCCCATAAAACTACCCTCTTCTTATTTAAAATAAAAACACTGTCAATGAAAGAATTGGATTATCACATCTCATGCTACTTTAGCTGGTTTTGATGAGCTGACAGTAAACACAAAATTCACATGTACATTCATCCATGCAAACATAACATCAAACTTTTACTATTTTAACATTATGATGTCATAAGGTTCATGAAGATCTACAAAGGCAAATAAACTTAAACAGAGGAAGTTTAGATTGGATATAAGGAGGAAATTCTTTCCTGTTAGGGTAGTGAGGCACCGGAATAGGTTGTCCAGGGAGGTTGTGAATGCTTCATCCCTGGCAGTGTTCAAGGCTAGGTTGGACGAGGCCTTGGGTAATATGGTTTCGAGTGAGGTGTCCCTGCCCATGGCATTGGGGTTGGAACTTGATGATCTTAAGGTCCTTTCCAACCCTAACTATTCTATGATTCTATGATTCTATATTTCTTCTTCTCAAGTTTACTTCTTTAAAATAAATGGACGTTTAAAAACCTATCAAAAGTGCTTAAGAAATTGCACAATAGAACAAAAATTACTAATTTTATATTCTATTATTCCGTTTTCCACCTTAGTAGCACTGAGCAGTTACAGTTCCAGCCTCAGACATGAAAAAAATATATATTTGTTTCACTGTAAGAAGTAAATCACAACATACTGCATACCAAAAAAACTTCACACAGGAATGGATTTCCTGCATTTTTTTACTAACTAAGCATAAATTAATGTTGCCTGACTACATACGTTTACACAAACATTTTGAAATAATATCTAACATACAATAAAATACTATGGATGTCTACCTTCTTTCTTTGTGCTTTGGTCTATGAATTTTTCTCTATTAGAAATTTCTTATATTTTTATTCACCCTATTTCTATATGGAATTAAATCAATGCATGTCAAATTATTAAAGTTCCTGAAGTTTATTCCATGACTCCAACAACACACTGATGTAAGATACTACTACATAATCGAAAGAATGGTCTCTAGATTCTATAGGATTTTAAAGTTTTCCATTTATTTTCTTCCTTAAAATACCCAAACACTGGTATAACACAATCAGAACATGTTCACAAAAAATACGCAAGTGGAGAAACAGTTTTATTTCTGTCTTATTAAATGAAGTAATAATTTTCATGGCATCCATCTGCTCAAAACTCAGTATCAGAGAGATGTTAACATGGATATGCCCATAAAAGCTCTGGGAACTGATAAAACAGGAAATAAATATCTTAACTATTTTTAATTTTTAGCCAGTGTTTTCATCTGCCTCTCAATCCATCAAAATCTAAATAGATTTATATTTTAAGGAAATAGAAAAAGTATTAATTTTGAATCCTTAGAATACTGTATTGTTTAAGTTTTCCATGTTATGAACTAGATAGTGTCTCTATTTTAATGAATTATGAGCCCTTTCCCTGTTAAGTTGTCCTTGATCTAAAGATTATGCTCCCGCTAAAGGTACATTATACAAATGTCTATATTCAGTCATCTTTTGTCAATGCTTTACTATCCATTTAAAAGATCAAGATCAACATAAAGGTAATAAAATGATACATAATAGCAGACAGTTATGTTCTCTGTACTTTACTTATCAGTTCTAACTAAGATGTCTTTATCAAAAGGTTCATTTTCATGCAGTAGTGAGTTTATATCAATCAGTTATCCCTTGCACCTGTCAGAACGTTCCTACACCCAGATAAATGTGACTGTTATCAGATACTGGTAGAAGGATAATGTAAAACTGCTTTATGAAAACTATTCTTTATTACTGCTCCACAGATGTTTCCTGTTATAAATATCCTACATTGTAACAAACAATACTAATGGCATTATGTGAATAAAGAACAAAAGAAGAAAAGTCACCTCAAGATACAGTCCTCCAATGCCAGAAGCAAATTTATCATTACTTCGTCAGCAATTTGTGGTATATATATAGAAAGCACCACATATGCAAAGCACCAAATGCATTCTTCATACATTTTTCAAAACAATAAAGAAAATTTATGAAAAAAAGTTCCGTTATCATAATCAAATTGATTAAGTGGACCTGAGTGATCTATATTATATATATATATATATATATAATACCAATAATTATGAAGCAAAGCTCCCCATTAACCAAAAGGGTCTCTAAAAACTGAGGGCACAATATATGCATATATATTTGCATAGGATGCCTTTTTTTAATGTTTCAGTTCGATCATAATAAATCTACACCTAACCTAAAGGATATTTTATATGTATTTTCTTCTGCTCATGTGAAAATTTAAGAAATTGCTACAGAGAGAGATAAACTCAAGTAGCCATGATCCAACAATACAAATTTGAGTATCAAAGGGTAATACAAAAAACTAACACATCTTTAGTCTATGGAAGCCTTAGTACTATGTGACAACAAAACAAAGTATTTTTTGCACTCATTCTGGTACTAAAAGTGGGGTTGTTTTCCAAAACTCTGAAATCAAGCTCTTTCTTCACAGAGTAACAATTTGTATCCAAGATTTTATACAAAAGCTGGTTGAACACACTCTGCCCTACAGACACAGAATTTTTAAAATGAGTCTTTCTACATCGTATTTCCATTGCTAGTTGTGAGGCAATGACTGTAAAAGAACTGTGCATAAATCTTATATCAAATTCTTAGTAAGTTAATTAACACAGCAGTGAGTTCAAGGAAACTTCTGACCCAATGTTAGGGGTAGAGAAATTTAGAAAATAGCTAAGTAACGTGATTAAAAACAGATCAGGTAAGCAGAACTACATTTTAATTTTGGGTTTGAGTGCCCTGGATATAGATTTTTTTTTTAATCTCTTTTGCTCAATTACTGGTTTGTCTGCTTTGAAACAATAGTTACAAGAGGACCAAAGTATTTTTTCATATCCCTGCAACTTCATTTCTAGGTATCTGTGAACAGATCTTCTAAGGTTATGTTTCATAACATTTTCTAAGTGAATCATAGCAGGTATCCCTATATTGCCTACAGCAGCAGCAGCTTGGTGAGAAAAATTTTCTGTCTTTTGCCAGTGGCGGTAGCATAGCAGCTTCCAGCCTCTGTGTATCAGTCTGCTCTACAATAAAGCTATAAATCTTCTGTTTAAAGTGAATCCCAAAACAAGTGTTCAAAAAACCGTGTAGATAAGGACCTCAGTGACATGGTTTAGTGGTGCTCTTGGCAGTCCTGGGGGTAGTGGTTGGGCTTGATAATCTTAAATGTCTTTTCCAACCTAGCTGATTCTGTGATTCTATTGTACCACCTAGAAATATCGACAATGGGTAATACAAGCCACCATGACACTGCAAGACAAAAGTTGCCTTAGCAGTATCAGTAATGTATTCTGATTTTTAATAATCTTTACTTTCAATTAGACGGCCACTGAACAAGCAGATAAACCATGATGTCATGAAATCAAAAATACACCAAAACTGGATAGCAAAGGGGCTGGAATTGTTACAACTTTTGATCTTTACATTCCCTCTGCTTTGTTTCAAAAAGGTCAAGAACTTTTTCCTTCTTAGATATGTACCAGTATCTCTGGGATCTGGCAGCTACTGCTGTGACTCACACCTTTCAGAGCTCTTGCCAAGCCTACCTGGCGCCAGCCAAGCTCTGTATGATGTAGGCAAGTCAAGAACCATTAAAAACACCAAACTGCATGTATAATTACTACATGCTGATTACTCAACAAACGCTTCAAACCATCTGACCTAACAGTTCTGCATATGTGCCATACAAAGCTACATATCAGACCTCCACAAACCTTTCCATTCTATGCAGCAACCTACCATGCTGAAAGTGTTGATCTCCCTTTTAGCCAGCGTTTGAAATTCTTACCAATATGGCAGGGTTGAAGAGGAGAATTTCTGAAGCATTTTCAGAAGACCATGGGCTTTGTATTTTTTATTTGGATCCACTTCTGCAGAATTAATTTTATTTATTTGTGCTTAATGTGATTCCAGCTTGCATACATTGTTTTAAACAGGTGAAAAAATCAGGATGACTAGCTGGGGTTTTTTTGATACCTGTTTGGATCCTACTTTTTCTAATTACACTTTTCAACTAATTCATGAAATATTCTACACACTGGTAAGGTCTAGTAATTTTACTGACTTGAGTATTCACATTGACTAAATAGCTAGAAGGCTATAACTACAGCATGAGACACAATGTGTCTGCAATTGGTGAGCTGCTTAGTTACTGAAGCTACGCACAAAGGCCAGCTCTTCCCTTATCTTCATCGCACACGTGTTTCTAGAGCTTGGAGAGGAGTGAAAGAAGGAAAGAGGCCTCATGAGAGAGAAACTAACAAGGTTTATTCAGGTTCCTTCAGTGTCTCCAAAACTGCTTGAGTCTGATACTCAGTTTTGACTATAAAAGTAATATAATAGCAGGATTTACAATACAAACACCAGTTGAATATACTAACCTGGCACTAAATAACAGATTAAAATAATACTGAGTCAACACTGGCACTGGAAGTACATTCAGGCACCGAAGCACAGCTAACTAGGAGAATGAAAGCCCAACTCTAGGATCAGTGTGCCTCTGCCAAAGCCAAAGGAAACAAGTCAACGAACATTATTTTACCAAGGATGCATACCAATAGAGCTATCCGCTGAAATGTATACTGATAGCATAAATCAAGTATAAATTGAGTCACCTGCTTCATTCTTTCCTAAAGTTCATATATATGTAAAGACATGGTACACTATGACCTACCTATGAAACACAAATCACAGCAAAACCTTGCCCAAAATTGCTGTAATACCTTCCACAATTGATGCAATACCTTCACACTTATTTAAATTTTAGGGTTCTTTCACGATTTCCATTAAGAATCTCCTTTAATCAACTATCACAGAATCACAGAACCATAGAATAGTTTAGGTTGGAAAGAACCTTAAGATCATGTAGTTCCAAACCCCTTGCCATAGGCAAGGATGCCTCACAGTACACCATGTTGCTCAAGGCTCTGTCCAACCTGGCCTTGAAGTAGCAATTGTTCAGAGAGATCAACAATTGTTCAGACAGATTTCAGTTAGATGCTTAAAATGTCACTGCCATATTAATCCACTTTATCACGATTTTGTAAATATTACAAAAGCATCTCCCATGTCAGTTATGATCTGATTATTAGGTGGGTTATAACACTTAAACACAGACAGTATCACCTACTATAACTTTTTAAAATCCTTTACGTGCAATGCATATGTTGTAGGTTGTCAACATTATTATTGTATGCAAGAACACATTCTGTGTTTGCAATCCCATCAAGGCAAAATCAAACGCTAAATCAAACAACTCAGTAGCACTTACCTCTTTAGAGGTGAACATACTGGGGCCTAGAGCAGAAATAATCAATCAGATGACATACACAAATCAAGACACGTATTTCAAACTTTTCAAATAATATGTTCCAGAGAATATCATTGCCTATTGTTCCTTACCTGAAAGCTGAGCACATTAAAAAATTGCAAAGTTCAACAAAACTAAATTCAATTTTTGCTTGCTGTAACATTATTTGCTATACACAAAGCTGAAACAAGGACTCACAAAGTGGCTAAAAGAGTACAGACTTTTTAAGTTCACCCATTACAAAGTACTGTTACAAAGTACACTTAGAACTTACCAAACTAACTTTATCATTAAAAAAGAGAAGTAAAAAATTAATTTGAACAGAAATTAGCTGTAAATATGGTGGTTATAGTGCAAGACAAATGCAGGAGGCAGAAGCAGATCTAGTCCTAACTCACAATCATTGAACATTTTAGTCTGAAAGGGACCTCTGGAGCTCATCTAGTCCAAACCCTATGCAGGGAAAGAGCAGTAAGAACGGGTTACTCAAGGACTTGTCTATGTGAGTTGTCATTATCTCCAGGGTTAGAGAACCCAAAACAACTCAATGCAATCTGTTCCATTGTTTAATGATTTCTCTTGGTGACTTTACTTTTCCTTCTATTTAGACAGAATTTTCCTTATTGCAACCCAGGACTTTGGTCCCTTGTCTTTTTGCAGCTCTCCCCTAAAAAAAATCTGTTTCTGTCTCCTCTATATCCCCCCTTTAGGTAGCTGAAGACCTCAACAAAATCCTCCCTTTGCCTTCATCTTAACACGGAACAGTCTCAGCTCCCACACGCCACGTGCTCCAGTCCCCCAGCCACCTTGGTGGCCTCCACTGCACTTGCTCCACTACATACACATCTCTCTTGTACTGGGGAGCCCAAAACTAGACTCAGTACCTCCAGATGCAGTCTTGTCAGTGCTGAAGAAGAGAGAACAATGAGCTTTCTGGACATGGTGGCTACACACTTGCCTTCCCACTATAAGGTTGCCATCTTCACTAAAAGAGCACACTCACTTTGGTCACTGACGTACTTCAGCTAGCTCTCAGGCTTCCTCTCTATGAAATCAGTAAAACTCCCAGCTAACAAGGTAGAGCTTTAATCCCTGCCTAAAAAAAAAAAAAAAATAAACAGAACAAAATGAACAAAAAAATGTATGTTTCTTTTGACTAGGAAGGGGAACGAGATGATTTTTGATGTACGATCTAAAGGCTGACGAATCTAAGCAGTGTGGAGATATTTCTGCTCCCTCCACGCCAAGGACAAGCAAAGCAAAATGATCCTGCTCCTGTGAGACTGGAAAAATTGGTGGTTCCTCATGCCAACCAGAGTGGTTATTCTTCTCCCCCAGATCCAGTCAGTAAAAGCTAACCCAAGTCTAAAATGACCTGGCTTTGCCTATACCGGTAAATAAACCAGACCATTTTATTTCTCCGGTCAAGACACCAAACCGCACAACACAGCTAAAATCTTCTTCCCAAAGCCACACCAGGTTAACAATTTGATGCTTGCACAAAGCCCTGCCCCAGTGAGTTTAGCATTATATACACAGCCATTTAAACTCTGTTTGTGGAATGAATCTAGTCATGCAGAATTGGCACTCTGCTGAGGATGTCAATTCAAATTCATAAATGCTGAAAGCCAAATCAAGATCTGTAAAAACGTCCTTTTTCAAGGAGGTCTTATAATTACTTCTCACAACTAGAGCAGATACATTGGGCCTGATTCCTCAAACAACATGAAATCCATGCATTGCAGAGAATTCATACATATTTTCACTTAATTTATAAACTTTGTGCAGGTCTTCTTGGAAGAAACATGCATTGTAGGCAGTGAATCTGGTACAAATTGTAGCATACTGCTGAGCTGCGAATTACAGTTAAATATGATTACAGAGACATTTTATCTCATGAAACTCTATTTGTATCTCATAATTCTGAATTCAAACATTCTCCCTTATTCTTTCACCTTCATTCATCCTTTTTACTTTTAAAATCAAAATGAGTGTTCGTATTTAGCATAGAAAGAGCAAATAAGGTCAGCATACAAGGAATAAACAGATGCGCCACATAACTACAGGCTTCAAAGTTCGTCTGTGAATTTCTGCAATTTCCTCAGGAAGAAATATAGGAAGATAGATAGATGGATAAATATATATGAAGCTCTCTCTACATGTATGTATATATAGATATGAATCTTCAGGTAGGAAGAAATTAGAGAATTTAGTACCTGAGATACCTTACTTTTCTTATTTCTCTAGGGAGGCTACTGGTTTTTCTATTTTATATGGATCCACTAGTAAAACCAATCAACGTCTATGTTAACTAACTCAACATAAAAGTTGGGACTTTTTGTTTTTCCATTTCTATCACTTGTATTTCACAAATAGAAGTCACTACACAGAATGGAATCTCTAGGCATGTAACAGTAAGCAATGATTCACAGCTTATTTGTAAAGCCCAATCTAACTGACACTATAAAAGTCTACACATATTACAGTAACCAAAGAACACCCATACCAAGTAAAACCATAGACCTAACTAATCATGTATCCTGTCTCTTGAAAATGACTTGCCTAAGGAAGATATACAGAAAACCATACAGTGATACAGCATAAGGATACATTCCCAGCCTCCAGTAGTTTACATCCCAGAGATTTTCTGAACCTTGTGCAGTGGTCTTTCAGTGTCTTTGATACACTTTTTCTTACCTACACTATAATTATGATTTTCTGAACCTGTATCAAGTTTTGGCACCTACAATGTCCTGTGGCAGTATATCTAGTAACTTAAGTATGAATTGTGTGAAGCAGTGATTCAGATATTTTTATTAAATCTACCATCTCTAAGTTTCATTTGATGACTTCCAGTTCTCTTATTAGCAGAATGCTCCCTTCTGACCTTTTCGCTCCACTCCCAATTTTACAGACCACTGTTACCTTCCTGCCTTGCTCTCTCTGCTTCTCAACTCTAATAATGTCTTTTCTAGTAAGACAAATTCTAACATTAAATTCTTAGTGTGCTATTACTTCCCTTTGTTGTCTTATTGTTTACAAAGATACTGAAAAACACAGGCCTTATCACCCACCATGAGACTTCAGTAGCGATCTTTCCCAACTAGCAAACAAAACAAAAAATTATCAGTTTGCTACATTTTAAGCAGGTATTTTCTCAATTTCCCATGTAAACATAATTTCCGTGCTGAAGAACCCGGCTTAAAGCTTTCTGAGAATCCATGTTTTTATTAACTGCGTAGACTTTTCTTGTATATTAATTAATTCTATTTGAATTTCTATCTACAGAAGCATTGTTGACTCTTCACCAGTACATCATATTTATCTTTTGTCCATTAGCAATATTCTTTCTACTTATTTGTGAAGTATAGGTCTGTAGTTTTCTAAACACCCTCTAGGACCCCTTTTCAGCATCATATTTGCCACTGTTCCACTGACACCACCAGTTTTGTGCAGGAGGTCACAACTTTGTATTAACTGTCCAGCTATTTCATACCTGACTTCAAACCAGAATGCCACCAGGCCTGTGGGATTTGTCTGTGGATTTGTCCTATACCTTCTTTTACTGACATTCTTCTATAGCTTTTTATTTATGCTCTCTCCTATGAAGGAGCATTCAGAGGAAGTAAGCTCTGATGCACTGTGGCAAAGTCCCCTTCTCACAGAGGTTCTCCATACCTACCCACAGCTGACTTGAAGAGGTCTGTCTCAATGATAAGAGGATCACAGTATGTTAGAGATTGGAAGGGACCTCAAAAGATCATCTAATCCAGTCCCCCTGCCGGAGCAGGAACACCTAGATAAGGTTACACAGGAACGTGTCCAGGAGGGTTTTGAATGTCTCCAGAGAAGGAGACTCCACAACCTCCCTGGGCAGCCTGTTCCAGTGTTCTGTCACACTCACTGAGAAGAAGTTTCTTCTCAAGTTTAAGTGGAACCTCTTGTGTTCCAGTTTGCACCCACTGCCCCTTGTCCTATCATTGTTTGCCACTGAGAAGAGCCTGGCTCCATCCTCGTGACACTCCCCCTTTATATATTTATATACACTAATAAGGTCACCCCTCAATCTCCTCTTCTCCAAACTATAGAGACCCAGATGTGAACAACTCCTCTACACCTACTCATTAACCAGGGAAGTCTAATTCTTCCTTACCTTTCTCCATGTCCTTGCTACCACTTCAGCCAAAAGAAACAGCAAGATCACCCCAGTTGCCACTGCCGCAGCCAGAGTGTGGACAAAGCCAGGAAGAGCAGCATCCATGAGAAAATGAGGAAGAAGAATCTTGACTATACAAAGTTGGAAAAGGAGGTACTGATAAACTGCTGTAGCTGGAAGGAAATACACGAGTTTCTGGATTTTCTGAAGTTGTTGAATTTCACAGGGAAGATTACAACTACCAACTGAATTTAATTTTTTTTTCTTTTTTTTAAGAGAAAATGATTTTCACAGCTGACAGCCTTAAACAACACCAAAAAAAAAGTTCAGATCTTGCTAATGAATGGATGTCACTGCCTTTCCTTTTCTCAAAAGGCAAAAGTCACATACAAGGAGAACAGAAAACTACCTAAGGGACTGGTGGCTCAGATATGTAAGTGCTACGAAGTAACATTGACAAATTCAATCACTGAAATACGGTCGAGGAAACACACAATGCACTACTTCAATGCCTACATTTCTGAAGTCTGCTCAACTTTCCCAACTGAAGCAGATTCTAGCCACATTCTTAGTGGCTAATTTAAAACAGGTGTGAAAGGAACAGGATCAGTCCCCTTATTCCAAAGACAGCTGGGAATAGCAGGCACTGTTGCAGAACACTTTTATCTTATAATTCTGCTTGATAAATGTTATTTACAACCTTCTGTGTTATTTATCACTTTACCTCATTATGTATTGTCTAGAGATGCAATTTTCAAAATGGGGTGGGAACACCTTATTTAGTAGAATTAGATTTAGCATTTAAAACATTCATATAGCCAATCAAACTTTAATGAACTCTTCTGTAGATACTGTTTATTTTTTGAAAAGTTTTAATAACTTTTCTTGTAATTAAAAATAGCATACAATATAAGAAGCCAGCAGCAACTAAAGGTAATCAAATTTGGGAGATTGCGTAGGAAGTACAAAAAAGATCTGTAGATATTTTGTTAAATGCTTATTATCAGTTGAAGTACTGTTTTCTTCACAAAACAGAACAATGCTTATCATTAAAACACAAGAACATTTCTACTAAGTTCTTTGCCTGATTTTCTTCTTTCATAAAATGCACTCCATGTGAAACAAGTCTTCAAAAAAACAAGGCCTAAAAAAACCTACTACTCAGGGTGCCTTTGAGGATATTTAATTAAAATCTAATCCTGCATTCATTAAGGCTCACATAAATTAAGCTGTCATTCATAAGATTTATGGATTCTCATTTGCATATTGCATACAATTCATCAATTACTCAAGTATGAAAGGAGCACATTTCCCTTGGAGCTGCATGCTACCCTGCCAACATTTGAAATGAGGGAAAGAGCAAGACTGTCAGGCATTCACACAAACTTTCTTCCAAATGTCTGCTCCTTGATTAATCTAATTTTCTAGCTATTCCTTACAAGATACAACAACAGCCCTTCTGCAAATTTCTATTATTTCTCCTGTCTTCATCATAAAATCTTCTTGTCTTTTAATAATACTTCATGTCTGACTGATTATTATTTGTTTGCTAATGATATGGCATGAATGTTTTCTTTATATAAATGCATAATGCACACACTGGAGTTAAAATAAAATGATTAGTATTTTCAGGTTTTGTTTTTTCTGTTTAACATCACTAATTTGCTTAGCTGAGCTTAATAAAAAGCATAAGCAATGAGAAAAAAATACCAAATTATAAATCTACCATTTAAAACAGCCATCAGTATTAAGTCACAATATTTCTCTTGGAGTGTAATGGTAATGTGCACATAATTAAACCATTAAAATTTAACATTAAAATACAATTAAGAAAAGACAACAAATGTTTTCATGTGAAAAACCAGCTTATTCATAGCCACTGCAGTGTGTACCTGACTGCACTTCTGAAAGTCGTAAGCAAAGTAGTGATATAGTTAAGTTTGGTTTTGTTGCAAGTTTGTTTTTATTGCACATAAAACATTCGGTGTTAATTCAATTGTCTTCTCTAGGGAGTTAATCTTAATTTCAGTGACATGACTAAGAAGTAGCAGTCTTTGCTCACCCAGTCTCTGGATACCTTCCAACATGCATGTGATCAGGTGCTGAATTTAATGGGTAACACTCATTCATGTCTGGGAGTTTCTAAATTAAAATATATGAATATATCAGCACTTCTTAAAATTACTCTTAAGACTCTCTAAATTCACTGGCTCATTTTATATTGTTAATGACTTAGTAAAAAAATGTAATATAAAAATAGCAAAATAAAGTTGACGTTTTCTCCAAGAAATGTTATGTTTAACAAATAAAAGGATGATAAGCCATGAAACAGTAAAAATGCAACATAAAACATTTCCGAACTGTTTAACGAGTACATGTAATGCTCAGTATTGCTACCTCTCAGACCAAGTAACCAGAGTTGTTTTTTGATTTTTTTCAAATTTCAAAGTACTGGGGCCTTTAAATACATATAATATAAACCAAAGAATTTCAGAGCAGATGGTGAGAAAATTAGAAATAAATACTTCAAATATTAGTGATCTAAGGTTTTATTGTTCAAATGTGTTCAGCACCAAGTCTAGCTTAAAAGTCATATGTTGCCTCTTGCCACAGAGGGACTGTTGAACATTTGGACTGGATTACTGAGTGGCAAACAAATATTTTTTCTCTTCTCTCCTCCCCCAAATCTGTTTAAAAATGAAGAGAGATTTCATTCTAAACATAATTGCTAACATAATCCCATGCGAATAAAGTTAACTAACCCTGGAAAAATAAACAGATGACTAACTTTAATCAGAAAAATGAAGTCATCATTATGCTTGGTTTATAAAATAGATTTCCATTGTCAAAGATAACATAATGGGGGGGTGGGGGGCAGGGGGCGAGGAGAGATGGGGGCGGTGTTATTTCAGTTTGTTTTGAGTTTGCTGCTGTACTGTAGACTGTGTAGGTCCTTCCCTGAATTACTACTGCATTTATTGTCTGTCTTTTTAACTGTTGCCTTCTCCGAGTTTCAAATTTCTCAGCATGAGCTGTCTGCTTAATTCTATCCGAGTAGTGTGTAATGAGAAAAGAATTTTCCCTGTCTACAATAATATAGCTTATTTTATTTCCTGAACCCAAACCACCTGTTCTGTTTTTTCTATTTAAAGCTTTGTAAGGCAACTGACTGACTACCTCAGTAAGTCTGTGCTGAAATATGAAGGCGGTCACAGAATGAAACTGTGACTTCTTCAAACTCGGTCCCATAAAAGAGTCACCTATGGAGCACTGTTCTTGCCTCCAGGGTCAGATGGGGTTCACCTCATAAAATTCTCAACAAATAGTACAAGTGACTTTCTTATTTATGTGAAATCTACTCCAAATATTTCTAAATTTCATTTTTCAAGAGATTTTGAGATAAATGGCAATAGATAACTATACAGCAATAAATGACTATATAATAATAAATGAATATAAAAGCTCTCCTAGTTTGAAACCTCCGTAATTGTTAAAATTAACTATATTAACTTTGTCTAAGTCTGAGAGTATAAATCTGGGACAAATCAACTTATTACAGCTCTTTCATGACCAGTCTACTACAAGCACCTATCTCAGTGATGATAGCTCACTTGAAAAGCTACATTCCAAAAAGATACAGAAGAGAAGCAAACATGCTCTGAACCAAATATGACTCTAAATATCAGACTTTGCCTATCACAATATAATAGATCATGTTTCAAAATATCTTTGAATTTTTATGCTACATCACATAGTGAATGTGGGTTGAATCTAATGGAATGGGGCAATGGAATAAAAAGAGAGTTACTTAACATTATTCTGGGCTGTTTGCTTTTCAAACTTCCCCCACTGTACTTCTCAACATGTTCACCTTGTCATTTAAATATACACCTCAGCTTTGCTACAATATTTGGATTGAAGAAAAAAAAAACATTCAGCTTTTCTTGGATAACTGGGGAAGAGGGATCAGCCTATGCACAAAATCAAACCTACCTATTTCCATGATTACAGCGAAGTTTTTTATAGAATCTATAAGAAATTAGGTTTATGCCTCCGAAGACTTAAGAAAGGGGAGGTGCAACTTCTTATAGTCAGTATGAATCTAGAAAAACAGAAATAAGGAATTTGTAGGAATACGTGGCTTAAACCACAACACATGACTACAAAAAAAAAAAAAAGTTTGTAAATAAATATTTTGCCTCTTGTTTCTTCAGCCTGCTTAGCTACTAATTTTATCCTCTCCTTTCACTTTCCCACATTTCTGTAAATATGAGGGAAGGAGGCCGGGGAGGGTGAACACAGCACTAAGTATATGGAAAAGAAGAAATTATTCCTCTTGAACCACCCAGACACACCAAGAAAGAAACATAGATCACCTTTTCACATTACACATAAAGGCACTAGACCTACAATATGTAGGCACCTCGACTGTTAACATAAGAAAACCCCATGTTTTCCCTTTCTCCATTCCTGTTAAGTATTTTAAAATCTGTGTAGATGTAACACCTTCTTCCTTCCTTTTCATTAGCTCATGAATGTCTGCAAGACAGAAGTTCTGGTCTGATAATACCTGCTGAAGCACAAAACCCCTCCTGTGGATGCCAATCCAGTGCCAGTGAGATTTAAATGCTGGAGCTGGTTCAAACACCTATGAAATTTTCAGATAAAATCTTTATTAAAACAAGTTAGGATTGAAAGTGCATTTCATGGGAGTTCCTGTAACCTCACCAAAACATTATCATTTCCTTGCAAAAACTCTACATGCTTTAAATAATTAAAGAGCTGAAATCTGAAAAACAAGTTGGACTGCTCGGTTATCAATGCCACACACTGCTTGGCTATTTATTTCTGCTACAGTTTACATGTTAACACTAATCTGATTCTCAAATTCTCAAAAATATATACAAAACTAAAAAATTCCTCAGGAATTATCTAATGCTGTTTCCCTTTTGAAGGAATACACAGGTGCAACTACAGCATATACGAAGTCATTACTCACCAAGTGACCATCTTAATTAAAATTAAAAATACCACTTGAATAGGTCTCCATGCACCCACATGAACTTAAAATACCTAGAATCCTGTATCTCATTAGAACAGACATTTCATCTGTATTTGTTAATTATTCTATGCTATCATAATCTGCTGCAAAGCGACATAATTCTCAAGACCCCATTTCCTCCAAGTGCAAGACTGTGAAAGAAAACTAAATTATGTTCTAAATTCATGGTGAAAATAAAAAAAATAGAAAAAAAAATACTTTAAACTTCCTTCATAGCTTAAAGAGCACAAGGGTCACTAGATGCATGTTGTATGAGAAGAATATTGGGGTTTTTTTAACGTACTTTGGGGAAGTGCTAAATCATAGGCACTTCCACCTCAGCCACCTTCCCTATTCTCTCTTCACAGGCATTTTTGCTGTCCTTACACTGCTGGACATTTGCTTTAACTAAATGGAAATTCAACAGGAAATCAAACTACATACTGACATTAATTCTTTGTTATATATTACTGGTAAACAAGATTCACTCAGTATCACTTATTATTTATAAAATGATGTAGTTTCACGGAAAGTTGTCAGATTTAAAACAAGAAAGCAGACAGTGGTAATGAAAGATCATTTTTTTTTAGTACAGAAAGGAATTACCTGCTTTACAGTTTATGTCAGTATACATAAACACAGATGATTCTGAACTTAGACCTTACATAAGTGGGCTGCTGGGATGAATAAAGTTTGCTAATATGTAAAACTGTCTTTACAGGTGGTTATTTTTGCACAGAACAAGAAAATTATATTTGATTTTTTAAAAAGTCAAATGTCAAATTGTGGTGCAACTACTACATGTATGTAGTTCTGATGTTAACATATCACAACTAGATCCTAAGTGAATCACACTAAAACTATTACTAATAATTAGGTGAAGTACCAATTAATGTCACAATTAGTAAAATCTGTTTCCCTCAAAAAAAAATCTTCTTTATATTGATCTTTTTTTTTTCTGTCACAGGTACTATTTAAACTCACCCAAGGCCTTGCAGCTGCAGAAATGGTAAACTGTATTAAATCAGCAATGAAATGAATGCTGCTGTGTGTTACTTCACAACACATGCGCACATGCAGGTGCCATGTATGTGCATTTATGCAACCTGATACAATAAACTCTCTCTGAAAAAGCATGTTATATGCTTAGCATTACTGTTAAGATAACAAGCTTTAAGCAGAATGCCTGGAAATATCGAAAACTGTTAGACAAATTACCTCCTCCTCTGTCTTCCTAAAACCACATCAGTTAAACACACTGTGGACAAACTTTGGTACCAATGACTCATATGAGGCGCAAGAAGCTTAGAGCAATAGTTGTAATCAGTTCATTTTCATACTGAACTTCTGGACAGCTCTCCCTCTTTTGTTATTTCAAATATTCAAAAGTTAGCTTTGGGGTATTGATGACTGCTTGAATTTTAAAATGGATATATATATACACATCATCTGCAGAGAAAACTTCTTTTGTCAGGTGACAGACAGTCTAACATAGTACGCTATAGAGTGCCAAAGGTTTCATCACACCTACCTATGGAATGTCAACAATTACCATGCTCTCCAAGCAGAAGCTGCTTATCTCTGGAGAAGTCTTAACAAGCAAAGACAGTAAGAAACAGAAGGGATCCAAAAAGTCTCAAAGAGCATTAAGCTGTATCCTTTTAGGCCACAAATGTGTTTTACAAAGTACAGACATATGAACTACTTAAACCTCCGAATTCTATATGCATGAGTCAGAAGTGAGCAAAGCAACAGCAACCACCAAAAGCAACAGTTCCAAATATTTCGATTAATTTAGTTACAAGGAACTGAACGAGATCTACAGTGCCCTTATTAAACCAAATTCCCTATAGGGACTTCAAACATAGCACAACATAGAGTGCACAAGAAAAGCAATTACATAAAAGTAGTACCTCAGACATAACATTTTGAAAAATATGCTGTGAGCAAAAACTAGTACAGAGGTCCTCCATTCAACACCTTGAATTTTTCTGTTCATCGGTGCATCCCCCTCAAAGTCGCAGATCAACAGACTTTCCACTATTGGCATTTCTCTCTTAAGTATCTCTTCACCCACAGCTTCAAACCTCCATTTGTTAAGTCAATCAACTTGCAGAACCACTAATGCTAATGGTTAGAAGGGTCATTTTCAGTTCTAGTTTCTACAGTTCACAGAATAATGTGACTTAAGGAGTAATTCATAATTTCACCAATACTTACAGTTTCAGAAACAGCCAAAATACCATATTACATAGTAGAAGAGATAGCATCATAGTAGAGATTTGTATTTTCTTAGAGGTAGTGACACGCATGACGTCAGCCAAAGAAAACCATTGAACAGAATTTACCAAAAGCATTCAACAACAGCACAGCTCATACCTGTGAACTTTGAGGGCTTGGTTGTAATGCATGCTATGGTTTTGGGGGTGGGGGTTGGGTTTTGCTTTGGGTTTGTTTTTTTTGTTTGTTTTTAGCTTAAAGCACTCAATGCTGTACTTGCACTGTGTTTTTCATTAATTCATAGAGTATGAGGAAGGAGCAGTAGGGTCAAACTCTTAATTCTTCCCACAGGTTGTACAGAAGGGAAGAATACTTGCAGTCAACAGGAAGGCAGGACTCTGCCACAAAATAGGTTTACCTGAAGGGAAGCACTAGTGGTGGCACTGTCAGAGATGTTAAGACCCTGATCATCTCTGGCTGAGGTAACTTCAGGTGTTTATAATTTTCAAGCTCCTTCAACCATATGACGTAGTCTTCCTTTCCCTCAGTGCAGTTTAGAAGAGGGAACATACAATCATTTATGTTTAAACATACAACTTCTACCCTCACTGGTTATTTCAGTTATTCTTACAACTAATAGCGTTTTGACTCTCAGGTTCTTCCTGAAGTAGTCTTGCTGCCTCCTGCCCCAAGCCTGGAGAGCATTTCAAAGCTGTAGTGAGCCCCTTGGTGAAAAGCAAGTATATATATATATATATATCACCAATCACAGAGATTTCATCAATATAGCTTGTGTAAAAGTTCTTCTCTTTGTCTAAGATAATCCACCGTGAAATAAAATGTCTAGTTACCTACTGAAACACCACTTTCGCAAAAAAACTTTAGTTCTTCAGATAATGCTTTTCTAAATGAATTATTCTGAATGAAAAGAAAGAATGTCTGCAATTTCAAGTAATGAAATGAGGAAGGAACAAGTTTTGTGATTGAGAGTCAGAAGGAGACACATAGCAATAAAAATTGCTTAAATCAAAATATGCCAGAAAACTATCTACCAGTTGAACCACTGACACATAAAAACCTTCCAAATGCATTAAAAAAGCTTTTGGTTTTCAAAGAGAAGATTAGGTGTTTTGACAGTGGTTTAGAATACACAGGTAATATTTAACTGGATATTTCAAATATTATTAAAAAGTCAGACTTCACATCTTCCATGTACAGAAAAAAGTGTGCATGTTTTTTAATAAACATATGGTATACAATTCATTCAGAGACAGGTCAACAAAAAGACCTCTTATCTTCCCTACATGTAGACACTTAAAATGCAGATGTTACCATTTTAGTTTGGCACTGTGATCTTTTTGTTAATCCATGTTGAGAATTAAGAACTACTATGTCACAATTCACTTGACTTATTTTCTATGCCTACCTGAGGATTATATTAATTGCTCTGTAGAATTTCTTTCTGCTAACTACATTCAGAGTGTAGATTATGAGCTCATACATAGACATTTACACTACACTTACACACTACACTATACATTTAAAAAGATAAAGCAAGCTCAGAGTAACCCCTGCTTGCTAAAATATTAATTCACTAACTGCACTTTATCCTAAAGTCAAGGGGGAGCCTAAAGTGGTGGAATGTGTACTCTGAGCTGCTTTGCCTTGCACAGAGTAGCCTCTCAGTCTTAAAAATTACTAATTCTTCTGAGGTGGCAAAGTTCCTGGACTAAATATCATTCCATTATGCATTTCCTTTAAACCAGCTTTGAATGACTTCCAACTCAAATGGAGGAGATGGGGGAAAAAACTGCTGCATGTTAAATTAAAGCAAATTTAATTTGTTTTCTTTTTTTTACATCAACCTCTAGCTTTTCAAAAGCGCAACAGTATCAATTTATATACAATGAGTATAAATAGCTCCAGGAGAGCTCACTGAAACATACAGAGAATACAATAAAAAGGTAAGCAAGTTTATCAGCACATTTAAAGTTATCTGCATCTCTCTGTATCATTTGTACACCAGGAAAATATGTAACCTTCATCTCAAAAGCCTGGTATACCTTTACATCTCAGAGAAAATAAGGCAGACACTGTTCTATTTTTTCACACATCACTGCCAGTAGATCCTGCTCTTGGGAAGTTTAACATCATCTATGCTTCTGTCAGACATGATCAGTTATGCACAGATGTAGACATGCACTCCTCTTTTCTCTTGTGATTTTTTTTTCCTTTATTTCATGTGTTTTGACTTGAAGTCATGAAATGTGATACAGAAAAAAAGGTTTTTAACATATATTGATTTGGAGCCATATTATATGAAAATTATCTCTATTTTCAGATAATGCTCATGTATTTTAATATTTTTCATAAATTAACATAATTCAGAGTGTATCTAAAAATGAATAATTTACAAAGTAATGTGATTAAGAGATAAACCAGACAGATGAACGCAGATACAGTAACAACTGCAAAATAGCTTGTAACATGGGACGACTCATGGAATGTCTGATCTTATAACTTGTTTACAGGCCTAAAAAAACTTCAAATCATTTCAAAAAAATTTCTCAGAAAAAAAAACCAGGAAAAAAATCAAATTGTTTATAGGAATACATGAAAGGGTGAAGCTAATGTCAAGTTTTGAAGGCTCTTAAAGCATCATATGAGGAGCTTCCAGCTAACAAAACTGCAGAAATTTCAGGGTTGAGTTAGTTCACCAAACATTACTCTAAATTAATTGTCTCTGTGGCTTTTACAGATTCCAGTAAACAATTCCATTTGGCTAAACTTGATTTACTTTTGACCCAAAAGAAAAATATCTACAAAACATAAAACAAGGATTGGAACTAGACATTCTTAAGCATAGGTCATCTCATTCCTTACAAAGTAGTCTCTGTAAAAATACACAACAGAGAAAAAAAAATAATTAAAGAAAAAATCATATTCCTGCAAACAAAACTATGATTTTCATGGCATAATTCCCATACCGCAACACAGGGATAGGTTTTTTTTCAGCTAGATGTCCAGTCACTGTACATCTTAAGGCTGCCTGAAGTCTATTAATCTCCGTTGAAGTCTAAGAAGCATGCATTCAGCCCTTCACCTTTTTAAGTAGATCCATTCTTTATTAACCAACATGGTAGGCCAGGTTCTTTCTAGTAATGACTGGTCATGACTGCCTACAAAACAGAGAATCATAGAATAGTTAGGGTTGGAAAGGACCTTAAGATCATCAAGTTCCAACCCCCCTGCCATGGGCAGGGACACCTCGCTCTAAACCATGTCACCCAAGGTTCTGTCCAACTTGGCCCTGAACACTGCCAGGGATGAAGCATTCACAGCTTCCCTGGGCAACCCATTCCAGTGCCTCACTACCCTTACAGTAAAGAACTTCTTCCTTATATCCAATCTAAACTTCTCCTGTTTAAGTTTTAACCCATTACCCCTTGTCCTATCATTACAGTCCCTAATGAAGGGTCCCTCCCCAGCATCCTTATACCCCCCCTTCAGATACTGACCCAACATGAGAAGCTTTGTCACTTTCCTTAGTAAATTAACAACTACTGACTTTGATCAATGTTTCTGTTTCGTGAGTATTGAAGTTATTTGTGATATCCCTTAGCAAGTACTGAAGAGTAAACATGCAGTGTAACTCAACTGAAAGTACTAGTTCTGCATAAAAGAATGCATATAATGTCAAAATCGTGGCCATAGTTGATAAAAATAGAGTGTGCACACAACAAAGGTGACAAAACAGTAATGGCTTTTTCAAAATGACTGCCTTTTTAAAAAAATATTCCTTCCTATGCTGTCAGATCTGAAAGGTCAGTTTGCATTCTAATAAGTGAGGAAAAGATATGTATTCAGAAGTAAAATATAAAGATATTAATTTTAAAGGTAAGTAAACAAAGAATGAAAAGTATCATTTTGGAAAGAGTAAATGTCAGAGTAGAGAGAAACTAACAGCAGAGTTCATCAGGAATCAGTTTTTGGATTAGTCTTGTTTAATAATTTAACTAATGTTCAACACACATGCTGATGACACAAAGTTGGAAGAGAACTGAACATCACACTAAAAGAACTGGATGGTCTTGAGGAAAGATGGAGAATTATAATGGACCAAAGCACAAGGTCACTCACTGAGGGACTATAAATAAGAGTAGCTCATGTTAAGCCAAGAACTCAAATTGGGAATAACCAAGCAGAAGAAGTATATGTAGCTGATCCTTGGATCATTATGAACCATCAATGTGACACATCAATGAAACACAAATACCATTCTTTAGCATACCGAGCAATATATTTACGGTAGATCACAAACTATGAATGACATATAAGGCATCAGTGGGATATTTTGCCAGAATAAACTTAGTCAGCCATCTTCAGAGAAATAGATTCATAGAGAAATAGATCTAGGGAAGGGTCACAAGCATGACCTTTAAGGCCCCTTCCAACCCAAATTATTCTATGACATGACCCTGTGATTGTAAATAGTTTCAAGACTAAAAGTTACAAAGCATTACTTCTTTCAGTCATATAATTTCACATTACAAAATCGTATTTTGTGTAAATTCTCACATAGTTTCATAAAATTGTATTTGATAGGTGACAACATCACACTATAAACAAAGAACTGCAAGACATTAAACTTTTAAAAGATCAACAGTTTAAGGTATCATAGGCATGCACCAGTGATCCAAAGAGCATACATCACTGTAACTCCTGGGGATTTTTTTGCCTTTTACTGGCAGAAAGTACTTTTCTTGATATTAACTCTTTAATATAAATACTGAAATCCTTTGGAAGTCCACAATGCTGTAAATTGTGGTAACACTGAACTAGTAAGAATGTGTTTTATTTACTTAAGTATTTTGTTTTAAGCAGGAAGAGATCAAATTTTGATTTTAGAATACTTTCCTGTTAACTTCAGAGTTCAAGTCAAAATCTAACTGAAGATTCCATAATTGCTTAAATAGCAGCTACTTTTACAATTGTCCTTAATTAGGTCCCAATTTAGCAAATCACTTGGCCATATGCTGAGGTCCCACTGGATTTAAGAATGTGCACAGAGTTGCGCACATGCACCAGAGCTTAGCTGAATTGGGCTTTAACACTCTACATTTTTAATTATTTTTAATTTCTGGAACTGCTGTAGCCTTTTGAATTGTCTTATGTTTCTCCAGGGTTCTTGGGGTTTCAGCTATGATTGCTTCTCACTATTACATACAGGCAACAGTCACTTTTTTTTTAATTGTAAGTTTGTATCTAAATGTCAAGGTTTGACCTAAGACTGAAAGAAGAATTCCAGAATAATTAAAAAAATAAATCAGCTGAGAGGCAGATGGAACTAAATGTAGTGACAAAAAACACTTTCAAGTAAGATGGGCAGCTCCTTCAATTAACAGGAATCTCCAACAGACTGGACAGACTCATTACCTCAGAAAACTAAATAACTGAAATATTTTCTGGTTACCAACTAAATTTTATTTCAACTTTTCAAGCAACTTTGCTTCTCTGCAAAACTCTTGACATTTATAGAACAGAAACTGTGAAACTTTTATATGGCATAGGAAAGTTTTTTTCCCCCAAGGGGCATGTTCACTTCTCCCTTCTGTGCAGCTCCAATTGCATATATATTTGTCTAGTGACACTTATCCCCTGCACTGAGACAAAAACAGTCCTTTGGGTCTTGTGGGGCCTGTAGCGACAGGTCTTTCTCATCTGGACATCTCATGTTGGCAGCAGCAACAAACCCTACCTTCAAAGACCATACTCCAAAATCAGTACAGTAAACTGATCTGAAAAAACAGGAAAAAAACAATATATTTGGAGTCTTTCCATTCACCCTGAGTGCTAAATGATTCACTGCTCACTCAGTTCATGTTTGCAAGTTTACTTAAGTGGGGGACAGGGATGGGGGGGAAGGAGAGAATTGTAATTTTATATGAAAAAACCCTTCCATAATCCCTGCACTGAAGAAGATGGCTGTCAAAACCATATTGTGGCATTCATTACGTGAACAGAGAGAGCAGATAACATTGACCTTATGCAGTTCTTAGCATCCCTCTTCTAAAGCAGTGGGGAGGAACTACAGGCGACGCGAAAAACAGCAACCAGGATTCAGACACACCTGAATGAGGCCAGACAAGAGGTCATAAAATCACGAGTAAGGTGGAAAGCATTACAAAGGCACTATCTTACTCTTTGATAATTTTTCAAAAGAACTTGAGAATACCTATTGAAAACATCAGGGAACAGGTTTGGAACAAATTAAGGATTTTTCTTCATCACCACCCATGAAATTCAATGACAGAGGATGCTTTGACAGTCAAACTCTAATTCTGCTCAGAAAGAGATTAGACAATTTAAAGAAAGACAGTTATGATACAATTCAGACCTGGAAATTTGTAAATCGCTAACTGCTTGAATACAGTGTGTGCAAACGTGGAAGGATGTGTATCCTAAGCAGCCTCTGCTGGCAAATACTGCAGAAAGGGTAATGGGTTAGATAAATCTCTGTCCTTCCTTTTACGAGATGATAATGGAAGTCAGGAAGGAGCTGCTCTTGCAAAAACTTCGGTTTCCCAATCCAAAAATGCTTTATTTCCACCCAACAGAAATGCTGGCTTTTTAATTCAGGGAAGTTTTCTCTGTGAATGTGTGAGGCACTGTAAGTACATAGGGAAGCAGATTTACCAAGTTTACCAGGCATGCGTATTTCCGGATTTAGCTTGCACACAAGGTTAATCTGTACTGTTACATAGTTTAATTTTATATTATCATTGTTAATTTGATGAATGAGTTAAAGGCTTTTTATTAACATTTTTAAGCAGAAGCTCTCATGTAGCTGTATGTACTTCCTAAATATTTAAATGAAAATGAATAAACATTCAAAGCTCTTTTTTCACACAAAAGTTGAATGTACCAGTGCTGCCTGTTCTAAAACCAAGACGAGTATTTCAAAGCAAAATATCAAAAATCGTATGATGGTACATATAATGGCACAAGATCAAAACACTGGTATTTTGGCCTATATAAACAGAGAACTTCCTCCATCAAAAGCAGACAGGAAGAAAACAGTCCTTCTAACCACATCACATGGAAATGTGATTTTTATCCACTAGCATCACAGTATACAAAAATTGTCTAACATATGTATGTAGAATAATAATGTGTAGAAAAATTAAGAATAAAGTGCTTACTTTTTAACAGTGACTGGACTATGCTATTCTTTATATCTGTCAAAAAAAAACCTAGAAAAAAAACACCTCATTGAAAAATAAAATAAAACCACATCCTGTTACTTTCAGGTACTTCTGAGATTGACAAAAGAGACCATAATAACACCAGCTGTCATATTCTATTATCTAACTATGCATTTCTGAAATTATTAAGTACTATATTATCTATGTTTCAGCATCATCATGTTCCAGTATGTCATCTAGACTAGCTCCTTGCAGAAACTGTATGGAAATGTTGCATAATACAAAAAAAGTCATATCTGTGTTTCTAAAATACCTGTGTTTTTTCAAGACAGATTTTCCACTGTTGCTATAAACTGGGTTCAAAAATGTCTTTCACTGAACTTCCAGAATTGTACTGGCAATAAGCATGTCATTATCAATATTCAAATGGGTTAAAGGAGAGTAGAACTGGATCAAATTAATTTTGGGTATTTCTTCCCTAAATAAATAAATAACAAACAAATAAATAAATAACTCAACAGGGATTTTTTCCATAAAGTTAATTTCAGATAAAATGATTTTTTTTTTTTTTAGAGACATTTCACTGAAAAGTTATAACTGTTCAGGTATCACTCTGGGTTTTTAAAAACGGGTGATGTTTATGCCTAGATCTTAAAGAGATATCTTCAAATTCAGAACACAGCTGATCCTCTATCAGATCAGTGATAGATACTTTCATTGATCATAACAAAACACTCATTCAATTCATTTGTCTTCTGTTGCAGCCTAAGGCAACTGCTCACTTCACTGACATCAGGCTTGGCATCATTACTAAAAAAAAACATATGGATAGATTTTAGTTTTGTTTTATTTTCTAAAATGTAAGCCACCCAAAACTGGGGTGGGGTGGGGGTGGAGGGACATAGAAGAAACATATTTTCAGAAAAACAAAGCAAGTATTTCACTTCGACATTCATGAATGCTTGTCCATGTGAGTTGTATCTATACTGGCAATCAAAATTAGACCACAAAATAGCATAATGGACATGGATTTTATTACTTTAATTTGATCATAGATCCAATAATGAAGGAAAGGCAGATAAAATTGACTAACTTAATATTTATGGGAACTTGAACTACTGAAGAGATTAGTACTTTTACCCAGTTAAGCTTCCAACTGTCAGCTGTCATTACAGGACCTGCCAAAAAAAGCAAATGATACCAATGTTGAACTTGTAACATGATCGCTGGACCCTTTTAGTGAGAAACAAAACATGCAAGTTAAATCAGGAAAATGCATTGCTTCCTGGCTTTACATTAAGGACAAATCAATGTCCTGGTCCAGCCACAATAAATTAACTTTTGCCAGAATAGATCATCTTGGTTTTCTCTATATGAAATGTCAGTAGAAGGTATTGACAAATGTCAGTGGAAAGCAAAAAGACTCAATCAGTTGAGATTTTTTTAAAGGATCCCAAAACCATATAAAATTTGGGCACCCTCCACAGCCCTCACAGGTCATACCCAAAAAAAACCACGGTTCTCTTACTTAGTAAGATTGGCAACATTCACAGTCAGCAGACAAAGGGAAAAATCTCTCTAATGATAAAGCAATCATAAGACCAACAGACTGCAGAAGCTTTGAAGTTCAGCATCAGTCCACTGCTACTACTGATAACTGGGATATCCACAGCACTACCAGTTTGAAACAGTATCTTCCATTTCTAGTGGAAAAGCAGAGTTGTGGTCATTTTCAGCCAACAAGGACTTACTATTTCAGGTGGTGAAACAGTTATGATTCTTGTCAAATAAACAAGTAATTAATACATAAGGTCAGACTAAGACCATTAGCTAACTGAGAATAAATACTGAATCTCATATGTACAACTTTTAAAATGCCCCAGACTGGACATTTGGTTCCAACAAAGAACTGGCAGCCAAGGAAAAACTTGCAGCCACTTTTTCGACATATGAAAACTTGTATAATACAATGCCATAATTTGGTGCTTGTTGAATGATATTTGCTTCAACTAATAAAAAGGAGCCCAGCATAAACAAAGACCTATGCACTGCTTCTGTCAATGAGCAAGCTCCAGAAGATTACAGATGCTTTCTCAGGGAGAGAGTAACCTTCCCCATGCTGAGAAAAATTCTAGGCATGAGAAAACAGGTTAGCATACAGGACACTTTGAAGCTGAAGGGCTTCTCCAATGTGGAAATAACAAGCTTCCAGTATATAGCGAGTGCACATGTGTGTATGTATACATACACATATATGTAGATATGTGCGTGTACATGTGTGCACACACGTCACTTACATAAGACTTACTCTGATAGTGATTAAGTAATCGAATATGTAATCTCATAAGCTGAAAAAACTGTCATACAACAGAAACTTTGACATAGCATTAGAAAGCAGTCTACAAGACGCCCTTCCCAAATGACTGCAGGTCTCAAGATTATAACAGACCTGAGCAAACAATTTGAAAGCACCTGTACAATGCAAACTCTTTTAAAAAGTTTTCATTTCAGTGTTTCATGAATTCTGGTCATAAGCCTGGTGAGAAATATTTACTATGCTACTTCTATTTATATCAGCACGAGGATCAGGAGGCACACTCTAACCAGCCATTTTCTGAAGCATTCTTTCTTCCTCCCTTTCAATCTAGCTTACACCTTTCAGATTCATTACTCTGTTTTCACATAATCTTGCACAATATGCAATCCTAAAGTAAAACATATAGTGAATCACAGTCTTGGCAAATCTGCAGAACTACTACAGTCATTTCTAGGTGACTGGCTGGCTCTTATCAGAATTTCATCCATCCCATACACCCAAAAAAAACCCCAAAACCTGAAACCTCAAAACATGCCTGCTATCCCCCCAGGCTCTCCTGTTTTAAGTTGGATGAATATGTAACTCCTTTGGGGAGATCATCTATCCTTGGGCTGTGAGCTGTTAGGAGGGTCTAGAAGACATCCACACTAAAACATGATCTTCAGTGATGGGGATCAGAAGGACAGGGCATGGCTTCTTTATGTGTACCTAGACAGAATGCTTGAATTGTTACACATTCAAAATCAAATCACATTACAACATTGTGCAACTGTTTCCAGAAGTTTGTAACTCATCTCTATGCCCCTCACCTTTCAATAAGTCAGTTTTATGAAACAAAATGCTGTAAAATGTGACAACCTTTTTTTTCTCGTGATTACTAAGAATATTGCATTTGTGTAAAACTGCTTTTGGGGGAATGGCCAAAATTAGTGTTGGTAGGACGAAACCCTAAAATGACCATAAAACTGTGAGCACTTAGGCAAACTTTGTCTGATTTATAGCAAATCCCATCTCTAACATGAGAAATCAGAAGAGAAACTGCAGCTTTTCTGTGAGTCTCTATCACTTTTCTGTAAAAGTCAGAGGACTAGAATAAAATAAAAAGGTGAAGGAAAATTAACAGGAAACATTAGGTATGTAGATTTTGGAAGCTATTTACTTATTTCTGCCCCCAGAATGGGCGGGCGGGTGGTTGTGGAACAGGCTGGCTATAGTAAGGTAATGAGTAAACAGGACAGCTTAATGACTGTTACAAGAACTCCACAGGCACTCTGCGAGGCCCCAGATATGTGTCTTAGTCTAATTTTGGCAATGACAAAGTGATGGCAGCCTCTCGGTGCCTCTCAGAACAGAATTTTATGCCACCAGGCTACGAAGCTGGCCTCAGCTGAGTCTCCATCAACAGTCCATATTACACAACACTTGAATGAAACAGCTTCCATACACATTCCTCAGGGAAAGGCAGTAAGAAACTTAATATTTCATAGAACCTTGTGTAAACCAGATTCAAGTATTCATCTAATAAAGCCTTTATTTCTTTCTTCTCCTCCACCTTCCATTTCCCTCCATTTCAATCACGTTCATTTTTAAAACACATCTTGTCTAAATTAGAAAATTCATTATATAAGTAGACAAACTCAGTTAAAAAGATAGAAGCTTTCTATTGTTTTGGTTTGGTTTGCTGAGGTTTTTGTTCTGCATTAATGGTCAAATAAATCAAAAGATGACACCGTACAATGTAAAAGTTCAATCATGAATAGCTGTTTACATGGATTTTAAATATTTGGGTAATGTGCAGTGTGCAAATTACCAAGATATGAAGAGAAGTTCTGATTTACATTGTGCAAGAATGAGGTTCATACACTATTTATCCTCTGTTTATTTTTACTAATCCAAATTATTACAATAAAATAATAGCAATGTGTGGTCACATAATTAGCTCTTACAATAATTAGAACGGGAAAAAAGCCCTCACTGAGGCAAACACGCATTTCTGTGCAATTTAAACAGGAAGTCCTCGATGATTAACATTAATTGAGAAAAGGCTTTTCTAGCAAAAAAAAAAAAAAAAAAAGAAAAGAATCCTGTGTGAAACATTAAACAAACTTATCTGATATTTATGTTTTTTTCTTTAATAATTAATGAAATGTAAATAGTCAAGGGACTCTAGAGTTTTGCTTTGTAACCAGCTACTATTATAAATGGCAGTCAGATGTTTACAGAATACCCAGAACCCTTTTGTGTGGAAGGAGGTTACAAATCTGCCCCTTTTCCCTGTTCAAAGTCAAAAATAATGGTGCCTGATCCCCAGAGCATTCATTGCAAGAACTGTTTGCATATTCAGTTATTGTTTCTGCTGCGTCAGTCATCTGCTGAAGTTCACTCTAATGTGGCCCTGATCAATTCTGCCAGCTGTGCTTAAGTGCTGTTTACTATAATAACATCACACTGCATTCTTATTTGGCAACAACAGCTATGACAGCACCTAAATGCATTGAGAAGCCAAGATTTTATCATGTATACAGATCAAATTGGAATTGCTTATGGAGGCCAGTGTTGTTCTATTTCTGTCCTTTCTAGTGAATACCAATACCACAATAATGGCTTTGCCAAAAGCATTACTACTCTGCCCTTTCTAATAAGTGAAGGTCTTGTTGCTCTAAATACTCTATAGGACATGGAAATGATTTCATTATAGCAGCACACACATTTTCACTGGGTAAGAGAGAAGATGGTCAGATTAAGTCAGAGAGGTATAAACTGGTATCACTCTAGGAAGTAGAAATATTTTGATAATGTACCACTATTTTTGGTAAGATTTTTAAAATAATGAATTATCCAGTGTTTAAAAGGAAAAGGAGAAGGAAAAAACTATACAAACAAACAAACAAAAAACAAACCACAAAACCAACCCAACAGAGTAATTGAAAAACAACAGAAATGTTCGGTGTGGCACAAAGGTCTCAAAACACATTTGCAACATTTCAAAGTAGTTTCACATATTTTTCCCAATATGCCCAACAGTTCGCTTGGCCATATGTTAAGTAAATCAAATGTCTTCAGTATACAGGCATGGTGAAAAAGCCGTAAAGAATGAACCTGATCCTCCTTCTCCTGAAATCGGTTATAAATACAGCAATAGAATCTTGTCCTGGGAGTTATTTTTTACACTGTGATAACACCCCACAGTATGCTAGATGTTTTCCAAACACAGATGAAGACACATTTCCGGACAGCATACATATAAAAAGACAATGACAGATGAAGCAGGGGAGGGGGAAAAAAGAAGAAGATCCACAAAAAGGTTGTAATTTGGAGGAGCACAGGTCTTATTAGCCTCACTATTTTTATTTTGAGAGAGAGAGGCTTTTCCATTATCTTTGAGGTTTATAATGCTGAGCTCCTACCACTGCTGTTCTGCCTTTCCCTTTTCTTCCCACATCAGCATCCAGCTGCTGCCGAACTGTCCTGTCCTATCCTTCCAACTAGTATTCAGACCTCTCCTTCCCATAAACACAAGTAAAGCTTCATGAAGACCACTGAAATGAAGTGAGGGATTCTGGGGTACCACAAACATGCACTCATATGACCAAAACAAAGGAAAATTCACAGAAGCAACACCAGGCATTGAAGACCATCCACAGAAATGCCTTTAGTAGGCATGGAGAGGTGTAAAGACAGTTCTAAGAGAAAAGAAGATGGAAGATGGTGGAATAAAGGTATCTATAGACCCAAGGACAGTTAGACAAGACCTTGGAGGAAATTTCAAAAAGTATCAGCCTGGTACATTGTAGAAGGTGGGGTTCAAAGAGAAGACTAGAACTGCCATGGCAGACCTCCATATTATGAAAAGCATGAAATATGTCACAGAGCAGACTTACTGCAAGCAAGAATTCCTTCACCTGTATGGGAATGACTAGAAATGTTGCTGTATGCTGCCCCAAGAAAACAGATGGAGCAAAGCAAAGAAATCTCCTTTAGAGAACTCATCTTGCCTGAATTAAGTGCATCAGAGGTGTTTTGAGTAAAGTAGAAGAGGTAGCAAGAGACACAAGAGAAGGCAGAGGAGTGATGCCGGTTGTACAATCCAACAGAAAGCTTTCAAAAGAAAACACGCCACCAACTAATGCCAGTTAAAAAGGTGCTACAAAGCAGTAAGTGTTTAATAATTTCTCTCCTCTGTGGCTGCACAGAAGAGAATTCACTGAAGAGAATATAAAGAATTCCTATACACATTCAATGGGAAGGTAATACAGCAGCTCAACTGGTGATTCTTCCAACTCTACAACCACAGATGCAGCTGAGTTGTTTAAATCAACAAAGTCACATATGACAGTCACCTAATCTGAAGTGTCACCTAGCCACAGATGACCTGCCTGAAGAGTGTACTTTCAGCCTTAAATTTAATTTCCTCTGGGGGATTTAAGGTAAGCTTTTGTTTTGATTTGAAAACCTAAAGAACCATTGTTTTAATGGGGAAAAAAGGAGCAAATAAATTAGTAAGTAATAGCAATGTGCTTTGAATTCTATTCCTTTCGTTAACTTCTGTCAAGTTACTGGACTTCTTAGGAATATTACATAGAACATGGATAAATCTTAATATGTATTCATGTCGTACACCCTAACAGCACAGAAGGCTCCTTCTGAGCAAGTGTAGAGCATGTTGTGCCTCTGTATTAAAAAATACTGCACTTGGCTATAATAGATTCATAATACAGTCAGTTTTGCTACAATATCAAAACACATTATAAACTCTTATTAAAATATGAAAGCAACAATGCCAATTTAAATTCCAGTAACAAAACCATAATTTTATAGCTCCAGGAACTGCAACATTGACAAAGGTATTCTAATTTTTCTTTGTTAAAATGTCTGAATGTAGTTATGAAAAATTTTGTGATCAATTCAGAAAACTGATGAACATTCCCAACTGCCAGTGAGGCTGACTGGGGTTATGAGCCCCTAAAGAGTCACAAGATGTCCATAGCAACTTGCAAGATACAGTCAACCTGCAATTTCTATGTTTGCTCTTCATTCCCTTTGTAACTCTTAAAATTGGCAAGTGACAATTTTATTGCTCTTCTGCTAATCTCTGATACGCTAAATTTAAAGTGGGGGTGATTACTTACAGTGTATGTATAAACTACAGAAGTCAGGGGGTTGTAGCTGCAAATGAGACCTTTACTTTAGCTGCGTTAAATAGATTGTTGCTTATATGTATAAATAAATACCCTCTTTCATCATGGCCATACAGAAAACATGACATCCTTCTAAATTCATCATCAGGTTGCCAGGCAGACTCCAAAACAAAAATAATTCATTCAAACTGTTTAATGTACTCAGTGCAGATTGACAGTATCTTTATATATTTTTGAAAGCTCTTTTAACATTAGCTGATACTTTAGTGTGGGAAGAAACTAAAAGCTTTCTACATATAAAAGTTCATCGTTTACCTTCTCACAGCTATCAGATAAAAGCATAAGGGCAATGAAGCCACAGCTCTCAGATATATTACTCCCAAAGGACAGAACCGAAATGCATCAGCATCCTTAAAGGCAGCAGGTGTGAGCTTTGACTAAAGAACAAATGTTATACGAGAGAAAGATGACAGACAAGAGGTAACCAAGCCTATTAATGCCCCTGTGCCTGAACTGGGAGGGTTCTGCACCTCCAAAAAACGTGAAACTGCTCTCACTAGGGGTAAATAAATAAATAAGCGAGAATACTACTTCAGATGTTTTAGTGAACTTTCTTATGAATGGATTGCAACACACAATGACAGAACTCCCTCAATTCCGCTTTTCAATAACTTCAAGGCACTAAGGGATGTGACAGCATGATGAATACCACAACAGACAGCTCCAATATGGTACCATTTTACCAGATCAATATCTCACTGCAGTATAAGAAAAAAAGAAGCTGATATTAGTCTACACAGTGTATTACAGATGAGGTACATTTCTTCTTACTGCACTCATGCTGAACCAAAGCAATAATTCATAGATGCCTTTAAAAGGTTTGCACACTACTAGCACATGCAAAAAAAAAGGCTAATCTCAGCTTCAACATCTGTTTGAACATGCAGTAGCTTAAAGCAGTAAGTATGTAGGATTCTATGTATGTATCTATTAATCTACCTATGTGTACCACAGTGACAAACATATCTGGAGACAGAGAAATAACAGATTTATGTATGCCATGCCGTTCCTTCAGGAATAGCTTTCTTCAGGAACAGATTACATATTAATCAAACGTTTCTTAGCAAGTCAGTTTGTCCCTTCTCTCCCCTTTTTCTATGAAGATACAGGAACATTTCTAACTGATGCTACAGCGGGTACCATTTTAAAAGTCGTCATTTGCCAACAGCAATCACAGTCAAGATTTTTTTTTCCCTGTACTTCAAATAGGAAATGAGTGGGAGATCTCAGTTACTGCTGTGTGATAAGTCCTTGCAAATTTAACCTTTTTATAGCAACTACTGTAGCTTTCAAAATAGAAAACAAATATGATGCCTTGGTAAAAATAATGCACTTAAGGGTAGCATAAAGAAACTATAAAATAGTTATTATCAGAACATGTGTTTGCTTTCCACCTTCCCCAGTATTCTCAGAAGAAAACTAATGGGAAAGAAAAAATTTCTCTGGTCTGAATAATAATATTGGACTTTATTTCATTCTGATAACGCCATAAATGCCTGTCTTGTAGGTAACCTAATGGGTACAGTTGGACAGGTAAAATAATATAGCTATTTTTACCTCTTGAGGCTGTGGAAGACAACACAAATTACTGAATGAATTAATTCCATTGTTGATAACTATCATTCCTGTTGAATGTTCTCCTTTCCAGTATAAACTACAGAAGTCAAAATTTAGACTACTTTAAACTTCTGTTACATTCAAGAATACCTACAGATTATGTGGTATTTTACATAATTTTTCACTTTCTCTCTTTTCCCTTTGGCTTGGTTTCTTCAAATGTAACACTTCTTAAAGATACAGATTGTTTGGAAATACAAGTGGAAATTACTAAACAATGTAAAACTAATTTTTAAAATTAATGATGTATATAGTTAGTATCACATCATACTAAAAGGACTTTGTATAAATTAGTTGTGGTATGGTAGTTTGAAAGAGAAGCTAAGCATTTTATTACAGCTAGAAAAAAACAGGGCCAAACTGTTTAAAACCATCACTGGTTTATAGACACATAACTATATACCACAGACCACCACCAGAAAAGTATTTCTGACAAACAGTACCAAGCACCAGAGTTCCCTACAAGAAGGTATCACAAATTTAACTGTCATATGAAATTGGACCAAATCCAGATGGAATGAGAAGTCTGTAGTTCAGAATCAATCAAAAAGTTTTAGGAGTCAGATTTTTCACCTGCCTGTCCGGGACAGGAGGATATGAACTGTATCCTAATATGCAGAAATACACAGTTCCCTGCAAGTAAATTTCTTGGAAAAGGATTTGAAAACTCAGGAAGGAAAACAAACAAACAAACAAAAAAAAAAACAAGACTGGAACAAAAATACTTCTGGAGCTTCGTTCTGGCTTCTACTGAAGTGACTTAAAGCACAGGAGTTATATACTAAGTAAAAGGCATGAAAGCAGTGACCTGTTTACAGTGTTGGTCTCTCTTTCATTAACCTTCTAGACTTACAAAAAAGAAGATGATGATGAATTTACCCAGATTCTCCAACTCTGTATGTATTTTTTGTGTGCATTACTTAAAAGGGGAAGAAACAACAATTTAATGCTCTGAATGGAAGCCTTAAATAGATAGGAAATGTAGGACAAATGAAATAATCAGCAGAATGCATAAAGTAACAGGATTTGAACTTGCTCATTATTAAAAAATAAACAGCAGTTAGACGTATACCAAAGAATAAATATATTCTCATTAGAACAGTGATTATTTGATTATATATGAGCAACCATCTCATGTCATACCAACTCGCATTTGACTGGGCTAGCAACCATGGTTCTAATCACTCACTGACTTTTTCCATACATGATTTTATTGGTAGCATCCAAGAAATCTTACCCAGAAGAAAGCATAAAAGTTACCACCAAGTCCATTTATCAGGCTATCTAAAATGTTACCTTCTAATTTGCAGCAGAGTCCGCACATACTTCATTCAAGGCAATGACATCATTCAGAGGACTGAAGCCCTAATTACATAGTTGCTTTTTCTGTTTCCCAGAACAGCATGCCCAGATTCTGGGTGCTGCTCAAACAGCGAAGTTCTTGTCCTGAAGTGGAAAGATGTTGGGGCTGACATAGAGATAATAAAAAGAATGCAAGACGATCAAGCTGGTACTTTACACGAACATATACACAGGTATAAATATGTCCACTGAGCTTGACAAGACTGCTAGAAGTTATATTCACACACAGGCATTAGTAAGTTGAGATATAACTCATTAAATACTTTCCAGTAAGGAAGAAGGAACAATGCTGCTGTGTTATATGTGGCACAATATTACATCACAATTTGTCATCTGCTCAACCTCTAAACTCCTGATAGTGAATAACTACATAAAATAAGGGGAATGAACTCCTAAAGAACAAGAAACTTTTAATGATGAACACACTTTTTCCATTTGATCTGAGATCAAATACAGACGTATTCAGCTCAAAGACTGAAGAAAACTGAAGAAATCAAATACCGAAGAAAACCAAGAGTGATGTTACTTATCTACACAGTTGTGAAGCCCTCCACTGTGAGCTGATAATTTCTTATTGCATTTAGGAAAATACCTAACTTCTTAAACATGGATTGCATTAGGTTTACAGCTTTATGGACCCTTAGCTACTGTAACAGAACCTTTCCCATTCCATTTCCTTTGTTCTGTACTGTTCAAAATACCATAAAATACTGTTTTACAAGGAATTATAAGAACTTTCCCATAATCAGTATGCACTAAATGGAGTATGTGTGGTAAGGTAACATGGACATTTTTAAACATGACATACTCTGCTAAATACTTGAAAATTTTCTAAAACACCAATTAGAACTTAGTGTAAAATATTAAAAAGGAAAAACAACTTTACTCAATCAGGATTTTATTTTTACACTATAAGCTTTTAGGTATTGTAGAGCCTTAGACCTATGCCTACGGCTTTGTGGCTCCCAGAGGATAAGTCAGTGTTGCAATAAATCTGAGTGAATATAAATGACACATTTGCAAAGCCTAAATTTTTGAAATGCTTGAACAAATTTTGATAAAACACTTTTTCCTGAAATTTCTGAAAGGCCCTGAAATATAAGCAAAATAATATGAAACAAATAACCATCCAGTTTCTTAAATCTAACTTTTTTTGCTTAAGTATTTTAAAACAATCCAACAGGTTATTAGTAACATCAGCCCTGGGAAATAAGCATTGTAATATCTAAATCCTAAATCACTTAAATGAAGGAGATGACCTAAGATGTATCAGAAAAAAAAAAAAAAAAAAAAAGGTGGGAGAAAAATGCTAAGACTCCACCTTCATCAGTAGCAGGAAACCCAGTTTGAGACAAAAGTCCAATATTTGTTACATACTATGAATGCTATAAAGTACTGTTTAGTTGGGAATCATGTCTGTGCCTTTAGTCATTCCTAAAGAGTCAGAGGCAGGTTATCTGCATGTCATGGACTAATAAAACATCACTTCTGTAGAAATGTACAGCAAATGTCTAGAAAAGTTCACTGAATGAATTCGTCTCATAACTGCATATAAACTCAGATTATATTTTGCATCGAAGTATCTAATAATGCATCACAGAATGTTTTGGGTTGGAAGGACCTGAAAGATCATCTGGTTCCAACCCCCCTGCCATGAGCAGGGAGGCCTTCCATCATCATACAGCTTAAGTTAAAGCTTCATTTAGCTTAAATTAACACATCATTTAGAACTTCTTTCATAATGCACAAATCTAAGATGAAACATATGGAAGTGTGTAATTCAGAGAAACCATGACTACTTCTAGTAAGTTTTAAACCAAGTACTACCTCTGATTAACGCAAGTTTAAACGAAATGAAACCTCTTTTAAAAAAGACTGGCTAGTAATCGCGGCCTTTAAAAACACGTAAAGTTGAAATTATGACATTTTGGGGACCCTGTCCCGAGGAGGGGATCCCGGGCATGGCATGAGGCAGCCCAGCGCACTCCCCCCGCCCCACATACTGTTGTCGCAAGTCTTTGTCGCTTTTCCTGTAGTCCTGTTTAAATTCTCACCTTGCTCTGCCCTTGTCATCAAGTCATTCAAGCACAAAGCAGGGAGCACGGGAGTGTTTACTCATTTCCCAAGTCCATTATCTTACACATTAATCACTGGTCTGGAACTTTTGGACAATGCTGAATCTGTTACCTTTTATTTTTTTTTTCTTTCTGGCTGCTTTACTCTTGGGTCCGATAGTTCACCGGTTCCAAGCTGTACTTACACTTGATGACCTTTACATCTGATCATTTAGCTACTCTTCCTTAAAAAAAAAAAAAAAAAACAAAAAAACCCCCAAACCTTTAAAAATAAACAAATGCATGAAGGTAGGAACAGCGGTTTCCATCTTTAAAAGCCATGCTCGCTGGAGGAAGTCACAAATTTAACAACCACAAATTTATCTACTCCAAATCTAAACGGCATATTCCACATCTGAAGCGCAAAGATACGGGATGAGTCTCAAGAAAGGACTGGAGAGAGTTTATTTTCTTTAGAGCAACCAGATTTGCCTGGAAAACGTGAAAAAGCCCACAACCCTTCCACCCCCTTTTTTTAATTATTATTGTTACTGCAAAAGCAGCGAAAAGTTATTTTTGAACGCAGGAAGTTTGTTGTTGTAGAAATACATCTTCCAAAAGAGCATAAAGTTTCTTTGCAGTAATGACTGCAAAAAGGAATAGGTGTAAATCCGGGCAGCTGGAGGCTCTTGAACTACACTTGTTAAAAGATTTGTTTGTGAAACACGCATTTTATTGCCTTGTATGCTGGTTATAATGAGGCATGGACAACTGCAACATTGCACTTAATGATTGCATTTCTTGTTTCAGCCAGTTCCCTTGTCCTCTTGCAATTAACGCTTTCCCAGATCACCCAAGGCTACTGGGGGGGGGGGGGGGGGGGGGGGGAAGGGGAGGGAAGAGGGGGAAAAAAAATCAGAAATTCACATAAATGAGCAATGTCAATAGTTTAGAAAGAGTTACTTAGAGAACAAAGGGCCCTTATGAGGCACTAGTGAGAAGAAATGGGGAAAAAATGAGTCCTCACAATGTCGGCCTTTTCTCCCCGCGACTTGTTATCAAGCAGCCCGCGCGAGCCCCCTCCGATCTGCATGAAAATGCGCCCGCTCCCATTCACTCATTTGCATTAATTTCTCCCATTAGAGCTGCAAATGGCCGCACGTCTCCCCGGCACAATGCGGCAGCCCATCACCGCGGCGGCGGCACCAGGTGCCCGATCACTCGTCGTCTCACTCCCCCCCCGCCCTCCAAGCTCTCTGTTTTTTAGTGGGAGGGGGGTGGCCGCTGACAAGCCCCGCTCGTCCCAGGGACTCCTCAATTGGATTTGCTGGCGGTGACAAAATTGTCGCCGGCCGGGAGAGGAGGAGGAGGAGGAGGAGGGAAGGCGCGGGGGGGTTCTCTTTTGAGCGGGCGTCTATCAGGCTGCCATGGGAAAGCGAGAGGCGAGTGATTCTCAGTGGCTTCTGATTTCCAGTATTTGTTCAGCATTAGGGCCCACTTATCTCCGGGAGAAAAAGCAACATGTAGAGAGAAAGTGACAGGCAGAAACACGCTCCCTCGCCCCTCCATTCTCCCCGCGCTCTGTATTCAAACAAGGGGGCCCTGTTACGCTGAAAGCTCCGGATCAGCCTCACTCAATTATCGCCGCTAATCCTTATAGCTCTATAAAGTAAATATTTCATTACAATTTCAAATAAACAGTCACCCAATCTAATGAAGCAAGAACTCAAAGTGGCAATGTCACAGAACTTGTTACCATCATCAAAGGGAAGGACACAGGCCTGTCTGCTAATAACGTTAAAAAAAAGGGTTCCCGAGCAGATCCATGAGAAGGGATTTTTTCCTATTACTCACTTTGACCTTCTTGTCTTCCCAAATATTCTTCAGTCGTCAAAAATGCTTCCATTTTCTTATTGATTACTCCTTGTGCACTGGGCTCGATCCTGGTACTCAATGGAAATTAGTTGAGGGACAGTATATGTTCACAACTCGCACTAAAATATAGCATCCCCTGGTTATCTGCCAAGACCAAGACTTAGTAGCTTCATCAACTTAAAACTATTTTCACAGAAATGTTACTACTAAACAAACAAACGAAAAAGAAATCAATTCATGAAGTCTCAAAATCTTAGTATTTTTTTCCTACACTGGAACTTAATGTTTTTGCTGCATACTTATATGGGAAGATGTCAGCACCTTTACAATCCCCAAGATAGGCAATGATAGGTCAGGAAGTATTTTGTGCAGCAGTTCTTTCAGGACCTCAAACCTCTTCCCAGTTCAGATAAGTTGAAGGTAACACATCTGGCAGGTACAGAGCAGCACAGTCACTCCATGCTATCATAGGCAAGCACATCATAAAAACCATTCTATAAACTTTGAGTCATTTGGGTTACCTTTAGAGTAGCCAGGCTTTTTTATCCACAATGTTTACAACAGCAAGAACGCTACTCTAAGTTTATGTCTTGCATCTCTTTTCAGAAAATTTTTAAAGGTGTCCTCTTCCTCCTGCCTTCATCTCCTGCAGAACTTTCCCCTCCTCCTTTTCTTCCCCCCTCCCATTAAACTGGAGAGAGGGGGGGATATTCTTTGTCATTCCCTCTCTTTCTGACACAAATGAAATGGGCTTTTCTTCTATCAGCTGTTCACAGAGGAGATGCCCAGTGCCTCTTTGGACAATACAAGAAATACTGAGATCTCACAGCAGACAGGCATGCAAAAGTTAAACGTCCCTAGAGTAAGTATTCACTGAGCTGTCTCCTTAGGTCCTGCTCACATTCCCATGTCAGTCGCATGTCCCAACACTAACCCAGGGTTTAATGCTAAAAATACCCTTACAAGGCACTATTTTGGGCTCTGTGCAGTTGCCTTGCAAAAACACTAGGACTCAAACGAGCAGATTTCTGCCTCATACATCATCACCTACAATCAACTGGTACAAAAAAAAAAAAAATATATATATATATATAACCCCCACTTGTGGTATTTCAGAGACTCCATTTCAAGGAAGTGAATTTTAAGTGTTTAAGCTTTAGTAAGTCAACTGCTCGAGAACTGTTCTGAAAAGAAAGCAGTATTAACTCCCAGTAATGTTCCAGTACATCTATGTAACCCAGTTATCTATGCATAAACATAACTGGTTGCAATCATTCAATTCTATGGATAAGGAAACAAAATATCCATCTAAAACTCTCAGAACGAAATAGTCACTGTGTAACACTGAGAGAATAGCACAATAAAAACATATATTTGGCCATAATGCTGGTAGACACAATGCTGCATAAATACAGAAAAGAGAGCCACAAGTAAGAAATTACCATATGTATACAGACATCTTTCAAGCACTCTTTAGCGCCTGTCATAAGCAGACCTGATAAAATAAACCCATACAGAGAAGGCTAACGTAAAATCCTATACCAATTTATGCACTTAATACGGGATTTGAGTGTTATCCTGGAAGGTCTTGAGAATGTTCTTCAGCAAAGTAGTGAAGCTCACCCTCTATTAGTAGCTCCCCATTACCCCAAATTACTGCCATTCAGATGTCAATCAGTAAGGATGCACTACAGAAATTAAAGAAGTAATTTACCACAAGTATTCCCCCAAAGATTGCACTGTCTTTAGTTTTCAGTTATTCTGTATACATTCTTATTCCTTCAAAATTATTTTTCACCTTTTGATTTCCACTTCAATACTTCACTATGATTCAGAAATATACAGCTTTTCCAATGGAAAAAAACCAACCAAACAACAACAAAAAACACAAAACCCCCCCCCCAAAAAAAAACAACAAAAAACAAAGCTAGTTCACTACTCCACAACCGTAAATCACAAGATTTACATATAGAGTCTGATTTTAGTCCAGAGTTCCCTCAACTTTTATTAATCAATGGTGAAATAAATCTTGACTGCTTTAAAGTGCTAAACATAATTTCCTTATCTTAAATATGAATATTCAAACATAATAGTAACCATTAGGTCAAGTCTAGGTAAAAGGGCATTTTTAACAGTTTATTTGGGTTTTGACTCCTGATGCATTGTTTTAAGCAAATGCTGATCTTTCAGATAAAAGCAGATTTTTTGCTGGAGAAAAGTGTGTCAATTGAAGATAATACCTGCTCAAGAAATATGTGATCATGAGAAAGCCAGGAGTTCCTGCTCTCCTTTTCCTATTCCTGACTGAACTCCTGATGCTAGGAAAAAATTAGTTTATGACCTATAACAAAACTAAAAACTGAAATACAGTGCTTTCATTGCTGGGTAACTCCTTGACAAACTTCACATTAAGGTATGATGCAAAAGTTGGTCTATATTATGCACTTTGATATAAATAAAAGACTTCTTTAACTCATTCAAATTAAGACAATTAAGTTTGATTTAAAATTACACAGCAAGATATTTATGAAGATACTTATTCTTTAATAAAATGCCTTAGACAAAGATTAAGACTTCACAGTTTTAGACTTCTTGAGTACAGAAAGCGTATTTCTTAAATCAGCAAATGTTCTTCCCTGTTAAATCTCAAATATCAAATTTCCATTTGAAAAAGAATAGATACTTTATCACATAGGATGTATTGAGAGTTCAAAAAGGAGAACAGATTTATAAAGCAAGATTATAAAATAAATCAGATTTCATTTTACGTTTATTTTAGTTCCACAGAGCAATAGTGGGATGGCAGTCTCTCCCCATGCAGAAAAGAAAGCTCTTCAGAAACATAGCTGCAACAGACAGGGATCCACCATATTCCAGCCGGGGATTTCCAGTTATGAAAGTGAGGAATAAAACCCAACTGTAACCACAAAGTCAGTGTAGCTGGACAGAGTATCATGTTTAACCAAGACCCTTATTTTAAATTTGGCTACTCTCTCCAAATTCTTTTTTACTATAAATAAATAAATAAATTTTAAAACTTGCACAGATCAAGCAACATGGATTATCTTCACTATAATTTTCATTGACATACTTCATATATAGTGCTAATATACAGACTGACTTAACATAAAAAACTATTTACCAAAAAATAAACATATGAAGAAACAAAATAGAGCATAAAGTGTTGAGAAGGAAATAAATTAAAAATAACCATAACTTCTTAGTACAATTTCACCTATTTTAAAATTCCTTTGAAGCTTTTGGAAAAATCCAGTTTTGCTTCATTTTCTCTTAATGTATCTTCTTAAACATAAATTTGATTAGTATTGCATTGCTTTTGAAAATTTCAATACATGAAACAGTATATGGGTATAAACATGTCACTAAGGAATGCAAAATGTTACATTCTGTAGCTAAAAATTCTTTCTTAGAATATGTAATCAATATAACTTTCCACATATTATTCATTTTATTCTGCTTTTAGCTATAACTATGTACCTTTAGATAATATTATCAGGTTCGGTTATGTCAAGGTACTCTTTTTTTACTTGCTGATAACCTGATTTTATGTTTGCAGACAAATAAATTTTGAAGTAAACCATTTTGAGATACGTGAAACCAACTTTAAGATATGGATCTCCATGTTGTCAAATGGTAAGAAAGCCCTTAGATCTACAGCTGGATATTTTAAGGGCAAGTGCTTGAATAAGGGCATTCAGGGTTGGGCAAGTGTTACTGGAGCTGCACATAATCAATACAATTAAATAGGTGGGAAAGAGATGAGGTTTGATGTCTTAGAAGCTGCAATTAAAATTGATTACACTTCTGAAAATACTTGACATAAAATACTACATTATGTAACTAGCATTCTACATCTTTCCACACACTCATCCAGTCTATGTCTTAAGTCTCTTCTTAAAACTAGAGCCTCCTTGACTCTGACATGAGAAGTCCTGAGCAGTGCTTCTCAGGACACCCAACTCCCTCAGTGTCATAAAAATGGAGCCCACTTTTCCCACAAGCGATGACTAGTATATTGCAAGCTCACACCTTCTGGGCTAGATCCAGACAAGGTGAATAGTAAATGTAGACCTGACAACAAAACACCAAAATCATAGGTGTTAGGAATAACCAATACCAAAGAGGCACAGAAAGCCTGCTGGTACTGAGAGGAACTGTTTCTTAACCATTTCTTGGTATATTTACTTAGAAGATTTGCACTACTAAAACATAGCTGACATTGCAGCAGTAGGTGAGCAAGGCAGTCAAGTAGGACCCTTCACCCTGATCTCAATTTTCCTAGTTATACCAAACCCAGGTTATTCAAAGCTAAAAATTGAAGCAGTTCAGCCTGTACAGGAAGGAGCAGTAAAAACTTCAAGACAAGGCAGGCTTTTATCTTCCTAAGGATCTTTATTTCAACCAAAATCTCTGAAAGCTAGAGCTTATGGGCAAAGTAATTTTAATTATTCTAATTCATAGTAACACACATGCTTCGTTTGCTTATTAATGCAAACACTGAGCTGTTTGCATTTATCTTCTGAGAAACACAACTGAAATTATTAACTGTAATCTTATTTTTAAACAAATATTGTCCAATTAATAAGGAATGAGTACCTAAAAAAAAAATTAATGCCTTTTGATGCTTTGTTTTCTAACAATGTTTTCCTCTGAAACTCTTACCTGTGTTGATCTATAGCATGACTTTTAAACTTAAAAAAAAATATTTTATATCAAATTAAACATAGTATTTGGATAAGGTTGAAAGGTGGTTAAAGGGGTAAGATTTTCAATGCAAACATAATAATAATTAATTGCTAAGGTGCTTTTGGGAAAAATCATATACTTGACCCAATCTGAAGGCTGAAATATTAATCTGTTTCTATGACAGAGATCAAGCTCCATAGTCGCTTTTTATCCTCCTCATAATAGAAGCAACAGTTGTAAACCATAATGTTATAGTTCAAACAATGCCCCCCCTAAGACTTCAAATTTATTATAGCATTCATCTCCAAGACAAAAGACCTGGTACAGGAAAAAAGCTCTTTTTAGCAAAAAGCATGGTTGTTATTTATGGCTCAGATGCGAAGAATGAGTTTGGGGAATTTATCAGAGATGAAGGTATGAAATGTTTTAGCTTGTTCTTCTCTCTCTAATCCATAAACCATTTTCTCAGCCACCCAAGTGAATTCTAATGGAACAGGAGTGATGAAATAATATTTTCCTAGCCCTTTAACACTTTGCCTACTGTGTGCACTGTGTGACTTGTTCAGGGAAAACACAGGAGCTTATCGTTACAAATCTTTTAAATCAGAAAGTAAAATGATCTTGTTAATAAATTATGTAAAATGGCCTTGTGGGAAGATTCAACATACCACTGAGCGCTCATGCCCACTATCAAACCACGTTCACTCATAACCCTTCTTACAAAGGACTTTTTTTTTATTAATCTTTTGTTTTATAGTAATGTGCATTTCCTGCAGATGCCTTAGAGTTATCCAGTCAGCCCATAACTATCTAATTTGCTCAGAGTAGAAGAAGGAGAACAGAGGTTACTGAGGAGCCCCTGAGTTTGCTGAATAATAAAAAATGATGCAGTATGAGACCATGCAGCTTTTATATTCTCTGACATGTAACCAATGCCGTGCCTCGTTAGATTTTTACGGAAAGCAGTACTGCTGCGACAGAGATGTTGAAGGCTGCAGCCCTCACCTCCCAGTTGACATGCTGTCTGTCATACAGAATTTTTTACAGGTAAAACTTATTTCTCCCTCCCTCTTGGTTTTGCTGAGTGACTCTAACGGCTTTGTAAGCCCCCATCATCACCGGTGCCACCCTGGGTGCTCCTTCCAGACAGAAAAGATTAAAGCAAGAGCATCTGTTTGTCCAAACAGGTGTGTACTGGACATCCCTAAAGCTTCGCTATGGTAACAAACTTGGTCTTCTCCTCTTGAGTACTTAAGTGAGCCTAAATTCTGGAGTTGTAGTCTCAGGTGTTTCAGATGTTTCAGCTGCAGACCTCAAACATAAGGTCTCAAGAAAAAGACTTAAGTTTTCCTACAGAACATATTAGGTGTGGGAATCCCTTAATATTTGGCTCAAGAATTCAGTTATTTTTGTATCCATATACATAGGCAAAGAATTTGGGGGCTGCTGGTACAAGAGTCTGTACCATTTCATGCAGAACAGACAGGAATAAACCAAATTCAGCAAAACTTCTGATGAATGACTTTGCCATTATTTGACTATTATGCTCCTAAAATTTCAGCAGATCTAGCCTACTGTTCCTTTAGATCTCTTTCCATATTACCCTTCTTCTACAACATCTACAGCAAACAACGTATTACTCTTCTGTGACACACTGACTCCTCCATTTAATAACATAGGCTTAATTATATTGCCAGGTCCTGTCTTGCTGAAGTCAACTGGAGAGTTGCCAATGGCTTTCCTAAATATAGAAACATACATACATACACAATGAAAGAAGATACGGGAAATACACACTTTACAGATAAACTGTTTCTTTTCTAGCTCATTTTACATCATACTTCAAAAGAAATGTACACCGACTTCAAAACAATGAAATGAAGCTATTCAAAAGAGCAAGAAGCTGCAGAGTGACAAGAAAGAAAATAAAAAAAAATCCCACTTAACAAATAAAGTGAGCAGGAAAGAGGTAATACGTCATCAATCCCCCAAGGTTTTGTTTCTTTGCTGATGTGGGATATTCGTGTATCTTCCATTTGCACACATTTTTTGCCTTAGCTGAAAAATAATGAAGTTCTATGACTGTCTTTAACTTTGCCATGATTCCCATTTATGAAAATATTTTCCCCTTTCTCCCTGTGGGAAGGAATCGACTATAGGAAAACTGAGTAATTGCATATCTGCCTTCATACTTTTTTTTTTCCTTTTTTGTCTAAGTGCAATATTATCAACTCTGATTTAAGTTCACACTCAAGAGTTGGGAGAACATGCAAGAGCAAGAAGTCTGCTATTCACTAGACTATAAATTGTGCACCCACTCTGCTACATATTTGCATTTCTTCTCTTCCATTCCCCACCTAAGAAATGTAATCTGAAGAAAGCCATTGCTTTTACAGTCATCAAAGGCCCATCTCTTCCCTCCAACTCATTCTTTCTATGGCCCTCCTCAGAACTGGGCTGGAGGTTGGGAAAGGGAAGGAGAAGGGGAAAGGTATTTTCATCTGGATCAATTACAAATCTGATTCACAATGAAGCCCCACAAACAGCAGTATCACGTAAAATTGATCAAATGACAAAGGAACAAGAGTGGTGCAGGCTGGCCACCACTCTTGGAAGTATGTGGGAAACTGCTGCCCAGCCTCACCAGTCAGGCTAGATGCATACAGTCTTCCCCATAACACTGGGATCTATTAAGAGTGAATCTGTGACAGAGGACACAAGGCTCAGCTACGTCTCTGTTCTAAAAGCAAGCTAGTCACTCTCTTTACAACCTATTCACATCAGTAACTCACAAGGCAAAATGCTTTCTTGATTTTCTGCAGGCTGCTTTCCTTTTCTGAAGAAGGCAACATGACAGCATAACCCCATCTTCAGCAAAGGGGAAAAAAACTTTAGTAACACATTTTTCTCTTAATAAATCACTTTTAATGACTTCCAATAAATCATCTTGTAATCACATTCCTTTACCACTTAAGCCAGTCAAAGTATACCTCTTGCAGTTAAAATATTAATGCATTCACACTTCACGTAAAATTATGATAACTCAGAGAAACTAACTGAAGAGCAATCTTAATTTAACTGAGAAAGCAATGATTGCAAGTTTTACAAGTTTTTCTAGAAGTTAGTAGCCTGAAATTGCCATCTATAGTTTAGACACTATTTCTGATCAGAATTTCACTACTCCATGTGCACATACAGGTGCTTCCTGACACATCCGTTTCCACATACATACACAAAAGCAGTATATATAAACCATACTGTCCCAAGCATTTGTAAAGCAGCAGATTATGCAAAAAGACCTGGTGAAATGAGGCATTTAACACTGTAACACCCCATCACATAGTCTGCATTCCCGATGCCTTGCAGGAATGCTGACCATTTTGATGTTTTCTTTTTCTCTAGTTTTATGGCGGTAATTCCTGAACTACAATTTATATCTGCATCACACTACTTTGCCCTGACACAGAAATGAAAGTTAATTAGTTTCTATGACAACCTGATGCATGAAAGGACCACAGGTTCTTTCACATTTGTAAATACATTCCAACTTAGTATTCAGGGTGCAGTGTGTATCAGCATTAAGTACAAATAGCATGAGTTTGATTTTAGCAAGGCAGAAAAAAGGACTGAAGTCAGATGATGTGATTCATCAGAGCATACATTTGTCAATGAACAGATGAGTCCCGATTTATTTCCCTCGCCTTTAAAGAAGTCTCCAAACTTCCATCAGAAAAACATATTCAGATGTGAATGGACATTCCCCTTAAAAGGTTTGTCAGAAACTCAGTACCTAAACTGGATAAAGTTGTTTTTTCACCTTAATTTTGCACCACAGCATTTAGTGTTTTCATTACTGTAACAATATATGTATTTAAGAGCATTTCAGGGTATGCAGTATTATTCACATTTAAAATAAATGTGAATAATAAGCTTAACCCAGCAGTCTTTGACCTAATGCTATGCTTTGACTCTCACAATCATATGTGCTCATTTTTTTCATAACAGGTCCCCAGAATAAAACCCCAAAAGAGTATGTATTCCAAAAATCTTTTTTCCCATTTAAAACACCATCGTGAAGTTTAATTGTGAAGGTGTCCTGCTTTTACTCATGTGTTCAACACCAACAGTCAACTGCTCCTTATCATACTGAACGCCCGAGACCTTTGTGCACCAGAACCTCCCCATGATCGTAGCCAGGCCTCCTGCTCCCCAAGAAAAGCTGAAGGAGGAGGACCCAGCACCACTTCTCACATCAAGGTTGCCCTGCAACATCTCATTAAGTCAGTCCACCCAGTCTCTTCTCTGGGAGGAAGAGGATCCTAGGCTGAGAAGAACTAGATGAAAAGCCAAGCCAGGACGAGTCTGCCAAGGTACTCTACAGGGAAGACCTAGAGACATGGTTTCCCAAGCAGCAGTTCCCCATAGCAGCTGTGGTAACCCTTGAAGCATATTGTACATTCACGGGTTTTATTCTAGCAAGGAGACAACATTATGAAGATGTATAAATATTACAACTGTTCTTTCCCCAAGAAAACCAGCACTGCATCCTTTCACCAGCACAAACATAGGACACGTAAGTGATTTTCCTCTGCTGGGCAAAGGAAAATCATACCCTGAAGGTATTTAGGACAAGAGAGAATAAAAAGTCTTTACACATCAGCGTCAGATGATCTGCCATGTATTGCCCATATTGTCACAACGCAGTTGTGAGTTTTTTTGTTGTAGTCATTACAAACATTTTTTAAATTATATGGACAGTATATAACTGAAGTCACACACTTAAGTACTATGACCAAATCAGGTTACTTATTCTAAAACCAGAGAGGCAAAGGAAGAAAAAGTAAGAAGTATACAGTAAGTGTCTCATTACTATTGTTCTCTGGTTTCTTTCAAAATGAGAAAATTAGTGTCACAAGAGCAAGCTAGAGCTGCAATACAAATGCAGATACTCCTTCCTCTCTGCCCCCTGAGATAGAAGAATTCTACTGAGTAATTTCCCAGTGAGATGCTGATGCAAATAATGAGGAGTTATTCCACCTACTAACTCAAGTACTGACCGTGCAAGCTGCCTGTTTGGGTGGACCCCTGAATTTCTAAAGACTTACAAGACTCCTTCTTGCACAACTGAAATCTAATTATCAGTGTTCTCTCAAGACATTTCTTCCACTCCAGTTCCAAAGCTTGTAAAACATAGGGCTCCTGGATTCTAATCAGAAACCTAGAAACCTATAAACAATGTGTAATTTACAGATGCCCTTCAGTGCATCAGAACACTTTTTAGTACAGCTCTAAAATTCTAAATCACTCCATATTATTTATCTCCAAACTTCCTCACATTTTAAATGTCATGGTGTCAGACTAAGTAATAAAAAGTTTAAAAGCTAATTAGTGAAGTTGACTAGTAACACCTGAACACTGTATTTAAGACTGAAAATACTTAGGAGATAATTCTATTTTCAGATTAAGAATTTATTTTTTTCCAAGAAAACACAATTTAGAATTAAGACTTTAGTGACAATAAAAATGTGACTAAGCAATCTCCAGTATGTACAGATGCAGCTGTAAGCTAGTCATAAAAAATAGTATTTCAGATGATCACACGTTTTTCAGCTTCATCTGCTCTTGTACAGATTTTTCTTAACTATAAATTGAGCTCAAGAATTTCATTTGCTTTTTCACACTAAATTGCCTCCAAGATTTTATATTCATTAAAATAAATGCCACAAGTTGTATTTTTAGATTGTGGAACTTTATCCTCATAAAATAGCATATTAGAGCTAAATCCTCACATACAGGTAAAGTATAAAGACAAATATGAGTTTCACTAGCAGATCAAGTACTTTTCCTAACATGAGGAAATGAGTGGCTCCTTTCACCTTAAAAAGTTAATACGAAAATGCTTCACATCTCAAAAACAACAAAACCCACTTAAATACTAGCAAGTCATGCCTGACATTTGTATAAAAACAAAAATAATCTGCTGTCAGCAAAACCTCCGAATGCCTCTGTCACTCCTCTCAAACATGAACCTTTCCTTGACTACAAGGGTTCTGCTGTTATACTACACTCATTAGAATGGAATTTGTGTTAACTTCCATGTACCACGACTTACTAATAGGATTGCTAGCAATTATTATACTGAAATGAAATCAGCACAAACTATTAGATCTGTTTAAACAAGTTAAAAATAAACCTTGATTAAATGTTCTTTTTAAAGAAACTGCTCATTAGGGCTGCAGGGCCTTCCGATAAATTGGTGTTTCATTAACATCAAAGCATGAATCAAGTTTAAACTCACTTACCAAACAAGTTATACTTAAAAAACAGCTTTAAAAAATAACCTGGATTACAACCATCACGTAAGATAGTAACTAAATGGACTCCTTATTTACAGAGGTTTGGAGATTTCAAAAGGCAAAATGCTTTCCATGAGGCAGGAGGGAAAGGATATAGAGCAGAACTGTTGGTATCCAAGAGCACTGAATTTACTCCCCAAGCTGGGATGCATGTTGTAGTTTGCTAGCATGGAGCCTGAAAAGCACTGTGGGTACAGAACTTACAAAATAGGATAAAAACACACTGTTTGCTTCCAGTGTTCTTACCTACATATGTACATATATATATATATATACACACATATATATCAAAAAACAAACGGAGTTGCAACTTGAAGAAGGCTTAGGCAAGCCATTCATATTTGCTTGAATATTTTTTGTTTTCTGTTCCTAAACCTATTGTCTGTCCTGTAAGCTAAGGATGCACATGCTATGTGAAGTAAGTGTAATGAATAGATGGAGGTTAAAAGCAACAAAAGCTTGCACAGCTGCCTGAAAGGAAAATGTTATTTTCCCAAGAACACTGCAATGCTGTGATTTATCCTAAGAATTCAGTCTTGGCAAATTTATCACATTTATTAAAAAAGAAGTCTAATTAACAATTCTACCTCTCTAATATGAAGAAAGACTTTGCTTGCTTTTTAAAAAAACAATGCTGAACTGGGAAGATTCTGAATGTAGAGATGATTTTATAACACTGTCTTGCAGTCATAAGAATTATTACAAGAAATGGATTAACAGTAACTCAGTATAAACAAATGTACCCATTACATTATAGCAAATAGTACATGCATTTTGAAAAGCATTTTCAAAATGGCTTTTCGATATCACTATTGTAACAGATCATACAGTAATTTTAACCATAACTTAGTCTGCCCCTTTCTGCTGTTATCTTCTAAAACATGCTAGTTACCTTTCTGCACCAGTATTGCAAAAAATGTTCTGGTTTAAAAAGGAACAAACCTCCCAGTTTAAGTAATTAATATTCCTTAATTAAATTCACCAACCCATAGACAATGAATTCTTTATAAAACTGTGAGCTTGCCTAAAGCAACAAAGTCACACTTTTGTTAAAGCATTTTTAGTGTGTATTTTGCACAATTTTTTAAAGTTTAACCTCTGTGGATCAATGTGCTTCCTTAAAAGACTTTAATAAATTAAAGTGCAGAGAGCTTTTTTTCACCAGGCAGAAAAAGCTGATGAGACAGGTTTAGTTTAATCTCAGGCAATAGAAGTCATTAACCATTCTCTCAGGGATTAAAATATAGCTTGCCCTTTTCTTCTCTCACTTATCATTAGCATCACTTTAATCTCCCAGCGTTTCACACTGCTATTTTAATCATTACTTACTGCCTTTTGACAAGTGCAGAACATGCTTTTTCTCATTGAGGCAATATCCTGGTTTTAGCTGACAAATGTAGGACATAATGTAAAAATATCAAAGTGACATCTCTTAAACACACCTTCATCATAAAAATCTCTAAAGTTACAATATTCCTTTGTCTAATGTTTCTATTGAAATTATCATTTGAAAGGTTTTGCTCTTCCACAGAGGCAAAAGTTTGTTCTAAATAACACAACAACTAATTTCAGTCGACTGATACAGACAGTACAAACATTTCAGGGATTTTAAAAATATACACCTTAGCATTTTTGTATACCCAAGACATATGATCATAAACTTCCAGGTATTTTTTGTAGAGAGAAATCTTCCAACGAGCTAGAACTGAAATATACCATGTGAAATGCATACCTGCATTATTTGATATTTTATTGTTCACTAGCCTTGAGAAAAATAAGTATCTTTCTCTGTCACTTAGGTATTTGTCACTTACTTGCTTTCAAGATGAATTTCAGGGGGGAGGTGTGAAGTTAATGTCATATATAATAGAGTTTTGAGCACAAGTGTAATAAAAAGCATTCAAATTTTGTATTGAACATTTTACCTGAATCTCCTCAGACACATTTTAAATGCTATAATCCTTTCTGGTTTAGAAAACCCTATGAAGTTTATTCACAGATCTACAAGTTTTATTCCTATTTAACATCAAATATATTACCTAGGGTACAAAGCATGGTCAAATGATCCATATTACAAACAGAATCCCACAGGATTCATACAGTTATTAAGTTTCCTGTCATCCTTAGCTTTAAGTAAATGGATAATCAAGATTTAAAACACTTTCTTTGAAATTCTGTTTTGATTCAAAAAGAAAACTAACAAAAATAAATTGGTAATGACAGAACTTAAGAAATTATTTTAGTTAGTACTAACACAGTTCCTAATGTTTGGCCCCAAGCTCTTTAATCTAGTCCATCTGTAATGATCTCATAGTACTTTCAACCATTATTTAACTGTTAGAAGAAAAAAAAGCTATGTTGCACTATATGTTTCAACAATAAAATCCCTTCTTAAGCTTCACAAAGCAGAACAATTCATTATTTGATCTCTTTCCAGGTTCAAAGTCTGTCTTACTGCAATACTTCAAAGAAATATGTAATCAAAGACAAACAGCTGTGAAAACAATCTTTTATTACTTTATTATCATCTAGTATATATCTTTAGGGTAAACCAATGAAAATACTACACAAATAAAACAAATATTTCTTTTAAATTTCTCCTTAGCTATAAATAGACATATAGTTATAATCATTTCAAGGTAGGGCCCCATCCTAGAAGGCGCAACTACAACTCCCACCCTGGTATTTCACAAGATCATGCCTTTCACTAATTAGACCTCGATTCTGCAAAAAAAAAACAAGCATGCAAGTAATTTCATATTTATGAACTGATTTATATCTTTCAGTTGCGATGTTAATAGAAGCAGTTTTAAGCCTGTGAATTGTATTTCTAGCTTCACAGCCATACTTTTAATTTCCCATACCATATATTAAATTACTCAGAACAACATTCAGGTTGTCAAATCAAGCATTTTGAGATTGAGAAATATCAGAAGATGGCTTCTGATGTAATCTGAATTATGCCTCCTTGTACATGTCACATTTTATCATGATTTTTTTTTTCTATTTTTTCTAAAGTTGCTATGTTTTAGCCCATGCTCTGGAAAGGCTGTACTAGGAAAAAGGGCAGTTATTCAGTAAGTTTGTATGCATCATCCAGCTAGTATACTTCACCTTGCTCTCAGTTTATCAGGCAAGGAATACTGAAATATTTGGCTTCTCATGCTCTTTTGTAAGATGTTAATTATAAACCTCACAGATTTCAACTGAAACAAGAACATTCTTTTCCTAATATATACCTATACATTATTTTTCCCATACAATGTAAAGTAACTATCTGTAATCCAGCGCCAGAGTGAACCAGAGAGAAAGATGGCACTAGGACTCAAGAACATTCACTTTCCACACATGCACATTCCTTTGCTATGCTAACAAACACGCTGATCAGCCACCACTTCCCATTGATTCAGTGGCTGTAAGGAGAATAACAACTGCCGCAAGTAAGAGCCCACATATCTCAAGCTGAGTACCCTGAAAATGAATTATATGCAGTTAGTGGCCATCTGCCAAATGTTTTAATTGAGTTGCTCACCATCACACAGACAGCCTGTGACAGAAACAGGGACAAAACTGGGTTTGCCAGAGTGTCTTTCTCTTGAATCAATCACAAAAGCATCCTCTCTCTTTTTGCAGCCCCTGACTTGTTCCAGTTCCTGCAGAAAATGAGCCAAAGTTCCCATAAACAACCATGTGCAAGAAAATAGACAGGATGCTAAATAAAAAATAGCATATGATAAATAAATTTAAAACTGCGTCCTAATAATAAAAATGAATTCTCCATGGGCAATCAAAGTTGGGTGTTCAGGACTTTTCAGGACTGTAATCTGAATCATATACACATACTACAATCTTGTCTCAACAGTACATTAGAGTTAACTGATTATTTAGCCTTCACCACTGCATAAAAATTGAAGGTACTGAAAATCGCCTTCAAATAAGCAGCAGAAGGTTTTAAGAGCTGAAATTAGTTATTTGGGCCACAGGCCTAGGTTGAGCTGATCCAGGTTATGGAAAGTCCTGTTCATCCTGTCCTCCTCTATTTCATTCCTCTGGAGATTCCCCTCCACGTTGGCAGAATTGGACCCCTGAGTCCACATACTTTGATTTTCTACAAGCATTCTTTTCTACTTTTTGATTTCTCTGACCATCTTCCAGCCCTACATTAGGATGGTCAAAATCAATTATCTTGGCTGGCTGACAGAATTTTACTGAGGAATACAAGTGAGAAGAGGAAAGACAGTGTTTGGAAATCATTTGTCTTGGATATCCCATACAAATAAAAAAAATAAAATAAAAAAAAAAACCAAACCAAACCATTTGCACAAAATTTTCAGTTCCTGCCACAATGCTCAAAATACAGAAGATTCTTAACAATTTCACACAAGATTTTCTCAAGAAGAGAGAACTAAGCAGTCCGTAATACATAAAATACTGTGATAAAACCCACAATGATCTGACTTCAAACTAAACCACCCTGTTTTCAAACAAGTTTATGTTTAGGATCAGCACAGTAAACACCACTGAGTTCTCCACAAAAAGCTTAGCTATGCTGGAAGGAAAAAATGTTAAATGCTGCTAAGCTCCAGGCATCACCATACTAAGAAACGTTGTTGAAAACACTTTCCTGAAAATTGATATTCAGCATCCAACACTTTAAAAACGAAAGTTATGTTCTGAGCTGCTGAGCCAACTGTATTATGATATGACTCGATATGGGTATCTCTCAGTATCCTGACTTCCTCTCACACTGAAGCCAATACCATCAGAGGTACCTATGAGTCTAAAGCAATGTTATGGTACAAAATATATCTTTCACCTGTTACAGCTAATATCCTCTCAATCACATAATGTGATGTCTCTACAATAAATGAACAGTTGTAGTAGCAATTTTTCTTTGGCTTCCTAAGGTTATCTGACAGCCCACTCTGGAATGAACTGGTAAGGTGGACTGAAAATGAAATTCAATTTAGCAAACTCCAAATTTCTCACTGCATGATAGATTTAACTAGAAACTGTAAGATTATATTAGCTTAAGAATTATTACAGATACATTTAAAATATCAGGACCATAAACACATGGTTATCCAAGGAGCCTGCATCAACCAGGGTCAAATAATTACAAAAGCAAGCATCTCTTTTGCATCAATGATCTCCAAGCCCACAAAGTACATCCTATCAATTTCTCTTGTGTCAAAATCAACTACAGACTAAGAATTTCACCTAATGCACGCCTCCACATTTTTAAGTAGTAGATGAAGTTCATTGTGTAATACTTTTTATAGTGCAACTTACAGGTCAGAAAAACAGAAGGAGAAAATACTTCTTTCACTCTTACAATCTGAACTTTAGGTCAACTTACATATTCTTCTTTATGTATTCATGTATGTGTAGGTCATTTTCTGGAGGCCAACTGAAAACTTTCAGAAATCTAACATATTTTAAAATAATTCTGCATCGGTTTGTACTAAACAGGTCACACAAGCATTTCATGAATGGCCTAGGAAGGAAAAGGAATCATGTTTGGGCAAGGGATGGACTAAAATCATTGCTCTTAGGTCCTTTCTGATTCACTGTTTAAAATATGATACTGTAATTCAGCTAGAAAGGCCTTTCACATACTTATGACAAGCATTCTACCCTTAATGACTTGCAATCTACCTATACAAAAGCTGACTAGATGTTGTATCTACTCATAATCCTTTAGAAAAAATATCCTGCTGGATACAGACAATCAACTCCAATTGCATATCGCTATGTGAATATGCCATCTTTCCTTAGGTAGATGCAAGGTGCCAAACCAAGCAGAAAAAGACAAGGGTTGCAAGAATTTCTTTTACAAAAAATGGAAGATGTTTTATACAGGTCAACCAAATAATCAAATCGTTGAGAGATCTGCCACTGAATTCAATTAGAACAGAACAGTGCCTTTGGTTACATGAGTTTCTGTATACATAAATTTTATAAGCTGCTAGACTGACTCAGCAGAAACAAACAGATGATATCAGCAAAGGTAGTCTTCAAAGGTTAATGCTTAAAACAAGAATCAAAATAAGGCAGCACAAGAATAAAAAAGAGCAACAGATATTTGCCCTCAGTCTCAGTTCTGCCCACCTTTAAGAGAAGCGGTGTCAACTCATGTCTTTTTTCTCTTCTTACCAAATTACAACCCTTCCAACAAGTAATTATGTAAAGGGAGAGTGAAACTGAGATTGGGTTAGTCACTTGCTTACAAGTAAACAGGCAATAGTTACTGACTTAAGACATTACTAGTACTTTATTAATATAAGCACACTCTTACCAGATATTCATATTCACCCAACTGTTCAGAGATTATTTTGCAAAACTGGGATGGAAAAAAGCTCATCTTGCACCATTCCTTTAGTGTCGTGTGGCTTATAAAGCCACAGATGAGAAGAATTTCCAGATCTACGTTGCTTACAATACATGCTCAGTGTCCCACCAAAAGTGAACTTTCAAGCTATGCAGAAGTGCTGAGCTGCTCATGAAAGCTACCTCGTCTTCAGTATCATGCATTTCCTAAAATACTATCTCTTTCTATCTGAATGCTTCAGATAGGGGTATAGTTGCTTTTTACTCACAGTAAGGAACCTGAAGACTCATCTACATTTAACAAAAGAATAAAGAAACACAGAAGCTGTAAAATATCTCAGCACACTATAAGAATTCTCACTGGTATATAGACAGACTCCCATGCAGCATTCTCCAAGCCAGCACTGCAAATCTTTGGATGACCACCCCTTTTGATCCCCATACTGCTTTTCCAGTCAACAGTTCCTTATCTATAATATTATAATAAATAAAAACTTGAAGCACACCTAAACTGAATAGCGTAAGAACAGCTGAATGTTAAGTGCAAGTGAAGTTAGTATGTCTTTCTAGGCCAGGTTTGCTGAGAGCACCTTTTCATATGTTTTAAAAAGAAACATACAGGTATAGTTCAGATTTTTTACTACTTGTTCAGCGAATGGGCTCTGAACAAAGAAAAAGATGGAAATCACCAGCATAGTGGAAGTGGAAGAGACTTCTAGACTCTGACCATGTGTAATTTCCACCTGATGAATAAAGCACCTAAGCTACCGTGTTAAGGGAACAGAAAAATTGTAATTATACCATTCCGATAATTTTTATCATAAGAGAGTTAATACAAATTCATGATGATTCCTTATATGTGATACTCTTCTTCATACCTACGTAAGGTACATTTCTGGGACCTTGTAAACCTTAACGATGCCTACAAAGGACACTGCTATGAACAAGAAACTGATTTTCTTTTATTTTTCTATTTCAAAATAGTTAACTATTAACAAGAAAGAGCATCAAGCGGTTTGTTGTCTTCCAAAAGAATAGATGTAAAGGGACCTCTTTTTATTTCAGTATCATTAAGAAATGTTTCATACAACAGAACATCTTCCTTCAGTCATATTGAACTCAAGACTTAAAAATACTTTGGGAAGACAAAAGGATCTACATAATAAGCTATTTGAATGAATAGCTCAGGACCAATTTAAAGCCTCAGTGAAAATGTTCAGAATCTTCAAAATCTAACAGAGATCTACACAGTCACAGAGATTCAGGATAAATGCCTGGTATACTGGGAACAGCTACAAGCACAATGTGATGGGGGCAGAAGAACTAGATGAACTACATATTCTTTGAGACCAGAAAACTGAGAGGAGAAAGGCCTAAGTATGTAAGTCTTCTACTATGTGTATATTTAGCAATTACTAAAAAAAGATTTTTTTTTCCTAATGTAATGGAAGGTTTTTCAACTGGCCTTTCCGTACGTTCTAAAAACATAGCAGACCCTACAGAATACACTATTTCAGATCTATGGCAATATATTTTCAGCAAACAGAGAAGACAACTGTCTTAAGCATCTTCTGAATGCTACACGAAAAAATGCGAGTCATCAAGATGTTTATCAAGTGTTCGTATTTGCAGTGAGACCTTTTTAACAACAGATTATCTATGTGAAGAAAAACGTATTTACCCACCCTCTGAGTAGGATAGTGAAATTATTCTGCTCCTTCCAGAACTATTTCTGAAGCTAGATTCTACTGGGATTCTTCTAGGCATCTCTGTAGAGAGATACCTTTAAAATGCTCCTCTGTGTCAAAACAGACTCCTGCCAAATCACAGGAGAAATTTACTTTCTCCCAGAAAAACTTAGGTAAACAGGCAGATCTCAGGAGGTACCAAACAAATTCTGCGAGACTAATGACAGAAGTGAACTCCAGAGCTTGGCCCTTCTTCCCCCTCCCCAACTTGGAATCTCTTCAACAGCCTCAGGCTCACATCCAAGAGCTGTTTAGCAAAAGCATCCTGGGTGATCTCGATTGTCAAGATGTACAGTATGTGAGATAATTCTTTAAGATAAATCATGTTTAAGAATTAGAACATCTTGGAAAAACAGACAAACAAAAGCCCATCCGTGAAAAGTATGAAGCAAAGTGTGTCATCTGTACAACATCTGAAACACCATCAGCCGGCAGGGACATTCTGGGCTACCCAAAACCCAAATTTGCTATCCAAAATGCTAGCACTTTTTGCTCAAATGTCTTTATTTGTTGTTATGTACAGAATAACCAGGATTAAAAAATATAACCATTTGGATTCATCATTCCAGAATTTAAGTTCTGCAGACTAATCCTAAGGGAAGGAGGACATAGACATGCAAGGCAAAAGCTACTTCCATATAAAACGGTTTTACAGCTGAACACTAATGGAAAAAAGTAATCTCCTACCTATGACATCATTGTTTCACCATTAGCAACCACGGATCAATGACGAACATGCCAAAATTTCAGGGGAGGGGAAGGAGGAGGGTGGGAAGGGGAAGAAAGGAGGCTTTTATCCCCTGCTGTAAGAAGGATTTTTTTGCCTTCCGAAATACAGAATTTCTAAGTGGGACATGAATTCACAGATCAAAGTGCAAAAAATCACCAAGCTGTCATAGACACATGCAGGCATAAGACTACTAAAAATATACAGGCTTGCTTGAATATTAGCATGCTTCCATTCAGCAGCATGTTCACACAAGTTAAAATGACATAGCCCTTAATTCTTCACATTATTTCCAGCTAATCTAGAGAGCCCTGTCCAGCGCACAGTGCAGCACAGCACAAGAGTACTAGGAAATATTCAGTGCTAATGACTCCTAACTGCAGTTTAAAATCTGTTGCAATGCTTCTTGTTACATTATCAAAAGTTCTGTCACAACCATGCTGGAGTATCAACTATTTATTTGCAACATTGAAATCTCAAGGATTTTTGCAGTGTAAATGAAATAGAATTTAAAAATGAATTGGGGACTTTTGCTTTGTTTTAACTCCAGTTAAAGGTTATAAAATATGCATTAGAATGGGCTGGCACAGATTAAGAGAACACAAAGCATTTACAATTTTCTGTTTACCACTTTTCCCAAGAAGTCTTATTTATTTGCCCTAGGGAATTATACTTTTCATAATATTTAACATGCTAAATATGATGTGATTTCTATAAAGTAGGTCATACAAAACTTGTAGAGGAGTCCCAGAGCGTAGGGAGGAAGGTTAAGCAAGTCTATTGTTTGTTCTGTTTACCACACATGGTAAACTGACAATACTTAAACACTTTTTTTTATTATTTTTTCACTACCTTTTTTTTTTTTTTTAACCTGAGTCTTTTCTTCTTGGACCAAGGAATTTTCTCTGTCACAGAGTAATAGAGCTTAAAAACTCCAGCATCAGCAGGGAAGGCAGGCACTCCTTAGCCAGCCACTGTGTGAGAGAGAAAATGCAATTAAGGCTCCCACCAGGGACAGAGAACTAAACAAAACCTGCGTCTTCACACAAGAGCCTTTTTCTTCAATGTGAAGTACAAGGCCTCAAATCTTGTTGGTGAGATGCTAGCATTTAGGACAACACACTTTCAGATTTTCTCACAGTGGATCAAAGTAAATAATGCAAGGGCAGCAAACAAAAGGGAAAACTCCAGCGTGCTTACATTAAAAAGAGATTACAGGGGGCTTATAAGTGATTGAAGGAATAGATGACATTTTCAAAAACATAAAACTAAGATCTTTACGTACAGCTAGCACAGTGATGTGAGTCTAGCTCACTGATGTTTCAGCAGGAGACACATGCAAGCAAGTTACGTGTTCAAATACAAAACACAAAAAGATATGGTAGTTGCTATCTCACGTACTTAAGGTGAATGCAACTGTTCCTGATGTTACTGAGGTCAGGGGAAGTTTAATTACTCATCTCAAGAAAAAGCAGCATTCAGGCCTACTTTCAGTCCACACCTTTTTCCTCATCCCTGTCCTCATTTAAATAAACACATGTTAATGGCTTGGATAATTAGGATACTTTCAAGATGCGCATGAAACAAACATACAATTTTCAGTGCATTCACTCCCTGTGAAGGCCAACAGGATCCTCTGTCAATTCCATCTTCCATTTCCTCTGAGGACACCAATCACTCAGCAAAGTAGCCCTTCTTTACGTCAAGTCATCAGTGTTAACAATTCTTCTGTATCTCAAAATTGGCACGTATTACCCACCCTCAAACCTCTGAGGCTTTCCTAGGCTTGATACAGAACTCAAGAAAATGGTGACAAGTGCGTAGCATTGCTTGACAGTTTTTAAACAGCTCTTTGTGACAAACTTCATCAGTGTCTTAGTCATTTTGCTGGGACCCATAGGTATTAAACAATGATTGAATATGACCTGGGAAAAAAAAAACCAACTTGCATGTTGGGAAAAGAAAGGAAGATAAAGCTTCAGTGAAAGTACTGAGGTGAATAAACACCCTTCATGTAATGCAAAAAAAGAGCTATGGAAAAAAGCTGTTGTTCTGGTGAGAAATCTTGAAAATGTTTGTTGGCCATAATACACAGCAATCGTTTGCTTAGTTTTGACTCCAGTACAAACTTGAAGGTGTGGATAAACACACTCGGTGAGAGCTGTGTGCTGACGCAATATTCATTAAATCTTATTTTCAAAAATTTTTCATTTTATTCCATTAATTTATCTGCCTGCACTCCCTTTCAACTCAATGGATAGGCACCCCCAGATGATGATTTATCTCTACCCAGCCAGCCAGCTTCCACTAGATGCTGAGGGTAGAATCCATGAGAATCCTAAGCATTTGGGCCAAGTTAGTCATCTAAGCTCCCTCTTCAGTCAACAAATAGAGAGGAAAGGGAGGAGACAGAGACAAGCACCCCCAGAGAGCAATTCATCACAACTGTCTTACAGCACCCTCTGAGAATGTTTCCCTCCATTAAAGACGGACTCCATGATCTTAGAGAATCCAGATGCCTAGCTGTGACTAGATGACTAATTTCTAGATAACCAAAGTTAGTGAGATGAATATCACTATCACACTATTCTGGGTGATAATGAGCAGAAGAACTGTATTGTCAAGGGCTCTATTCATATCTGCTGCATGTTCATCAGAAACTGGAAGACAACATTATTTTGGACATTAAAACCAGATTCCATCTAGATACTTTCTTATGTAATTGGAATGCAATCCATTGGACCAAGTGATTCTTTCCTCTTTCCAGTCTCACCCTTAGAAATGCACCATTTTTCTCAGCTGGAGTCCTGGTACAGCAGAATATGCCAATTGCAATCTTTTTTGTTTCCTACCAGCCTTCCTCCTTTCTACTATTTGCAATAATTTGACTTTTTATCAAGAAAAGTGCACACTGTATTTGAAAAAAATACCTAGGAATACCAAAGGAGAAGGAGAAAAAAGTGCCAGACGATACTGTGTTCTACATCATGTTGTCAAAGGAACAATAATAATGCTATCTTATAATGATGCTAAAGCAAATACTGCAGCTGTTACTTTGGAAAAACATATTTAAGTAAATGGATGCTTTATCTGCAAAAAGACTTGCAAGATCTGTAGAACTCCACCTGGCTTCATGTAAAAGCCTTTTAAGAAAGACAATACTTCAGGACTGACCATTTAATATATAGCTTATTTGCTTTCTATTTACATGAGCGTACACACAACTGAAAAAAAAACAGTTATGATCTAAATCACGGCAAATCAGCTATCATTAAAAAAGCAAGCTGAATTCCATTTAAAAACTTAAAAAATTAAAGTATGTTTTATATTCATACATGCAAATGGCGTATCTTCTGCAACTTCATCCCAGAAAAACAGCAGCAACATGTCCTGAATGAAAAAGTTGTCCAGTAACCACTACACAGAAAAAGTATGTTTATTCTTATCATACAATAGTGTCCTCTCCATCTTGTTTGATGAACTGTTGCTGCTACTGAACACTATTTCAAAAAACACTCAAATATTGATTTTAAACATTTCACTTCAGTTAGGTAAAAACCTTGTAAGTAATTTTCTTGGGCTGGAAAACGCAAGTAAATCACACTAATTTCTGTTTAATGGCACTAATGAAACCAGATAAATGTTGCATATGACTTATAACTTTGTTTTGAAAATCAAACAGTTCAGAAAATAATCAGTAGGCATTCAATCAAGGAATATTTTATCATGTGTAAATACAGTGAATTAAATTCAATTCCTAACACTTTATACTTTCATTGACTTTTATGTTCTACGTATATTTTTATTCTGTTCCAAGAAGTCTGAATCTAATTTAGAAAGAAAAACCAACCTACAAAAACTAGCAAATATAAAAAGCTTATTACTCAACCACAGAGGATACTGTCAGGCTTCATTATTTAGATGAGCATGAGCATTATAAGTTATTCTATTGTGTGTTCTGTTTAAAATCAGAAATACATAAATTAAAATTCTCATTGAGATTAATTTCAGGAACTAAACAGAATTTAAAATGTAGACTTACAGTGATGTCTGGAACTGCTGCGTGTGGTGATACTTGATACATACATTTGTATCACAAAGCAACTGAGATTTAGGATATGTTGTAAATGAGAGGAATAAAAAATATTAATAATGATAAGATTTGAATTAATTTTTGGTACCTAGGAGAATGCATTGTAATACAGCAACATTTTTTGTTCATTATAAAAGCAGACATTAGAATATATTATTAAATGACACTTTTAACCCATTATCTGAGTTCTGCTTGACATACACTCATGCATGTATATGTGAGTGATTGCTTATGCAATAAGCCTGGGAAAAATGTAAATTGTATTTCCTCATAGCAAATTGCAACTGAATTAGACTACTGGGCAGACATAAACAATGCAATCAAATTCCCTGGCTTTTTATTGAGCTTCTATTTGACTTAGTACACATTTGAAAACAAAAAAATTGTGTTTCTCAGGGTCTGTGACATTGCAGGCCATGAGAGATTCAATGTCAGTGCCGGCATACAAATTTATTAGTCTATAAAATTTGACATTCTCTTATTTATTCACAGAAAGGACAAATAAGATATTTTTTCATACTTACCAGAAATATCTGGGAGTGTTTATATGCTGCTCCATCTGGAGGATGCAAATAGTCGAGGCTGCTTTACAATTCAGCAGGCAAAGGCCTGCTGAAGGATAACAAATGACTTCATGGTGAAACAGCTATTGAAATTCTTTCAGTACGTGATATTAAAAACAACTGAACAAACAGAGATAAGAGACAAATAGGATTTGAAACAGACCTTCTTTTTTTTTTTTTTTTAAACCAGTGTAAAAGAAAAACAAACGGAGCTCCTAGTCGAGGCTATACCTTTTAGTAATTTCTGAAGGCAGTTTTATTTTGTACTTAAGACCTCTCTTAGAATGTTAGGTGCTGACCAAGTTTAGCATCCCAGATATAAAAATGGTAACAGAACACTCTCTCTGGAATCCTGAATATTCTACAGAAAATTCTTAAGAACTTTTTTCCAACGGAGAAAAAAGATGCCTTGCTCCCTATGTGTACAAGACATTCACTAAAGGAAATCTAGTAAACATTTATAAGCAATGAAAATTTAACTTAACTTTAAAAGCCAAAGTTGTCTCAGCAGGAAGTTTGGTTGGTACAACTGAACAGCTGATGAAGGATGAGGCATGATCATGTACTTCAAAGATGGTAAAGAAGGAAGCAAGGAAGTATACATTTTTAGAAATGATGCTATGATCTGACTACTTGGAATTCCTATTTTTTGTGGCATCATATTGTTATGCCCATTATACTATACACTGGCAAAAAAAAAAAAAAAAAAACCACAACAAACTCCCCCCCCCAACATGCATTCATAAATTACTTATATCAGAAAAGACTTCTACATGCCCTCTGGTCCAACCCATACTGAAAACACTGCAAGCTTACATTGGGCCAGTTAGAACAAACAGTAACTGACATGGATAGGCAGATGGATAACAGTAGAGAATTCACTACCGCTTTTGGGCTATTGGTCTATCAAATGTAGATACTCTATGAAATATAACAACACTGAGCCCAGTAAATTACCTGAACCTCCAAGAAATATCAGTAACTGAGTTGTGTACTGCGATGCAGGAGAAAAAATCCTTCCAGAACCCTATCATTGTAATTTTATGCCCTGAAGCATGGGACCAGATTGTCTGTATTTTAACATGCATGACTATAAATGTTACTGTAGTAACACAATCACTCAGACCTTTCAAAAATTCTTCCATAGTATTTGACTTAGTGACCTACTGCATCAGGAAATGCTTGGCTTGAGGGAAAATGATGGACCAAATCACAGCCTCTTCCCCCTGTAAACAGTTGCTATTTCAGTGATGCTGGAAACACTCCCACACCCCCCAAGGAAATCTTTCACAGCCTGAACCTACTTTACTATATTTTCTTTCCATACTTCTATACTTCTGAAGTACTACAACCTCTCTTTTCTCTTTTACGACAAAAGGCAAAAACTGACAATCAAACCCATCTCAAGACAAACATTCATTCAGTAGTTTAAGTCTGCTTCACACAAACAAGTGCAACCACACTGCTTGCAGTTAGAATTTCTCCTTACAGAAGTTTTATTAAGAGCTTGTTCTACCTGGCACATATGCAAAAAAATCATAACTGACTACGTTAGTGGTTCTCAAGAATCTATTTACACAATAGTGCGAGATAACTATATTTACATCAACTTTGCACCAAAATAAGAACATTTTCAAAAGTTGACACTCATATCAATAAGATGCAATAATTCAAGCTGACAAAGGCACAGTGGTTCCCAATATAAAACTCAGATCGTTTTCTCACCTTCATACCAATGCAGCTGCATTCACACTGCACGACAGAATAGAAGCTTTGCAAAATTATCCTAAAGTAACAAAACTGTCTGGGCTAGACAAGCCTTGGTTATGGCTCTACTTCTTCTCCTCCAGACACAGAAACAAACTCTTAACAGTACAAACAATATAAATGCATTCCACTCAGTTGGTTGCACAGCTCTTCTTGCTTTAACACGTCTCAAGCAGGGTAACTAATGTACAGGGAAGTCTGGAGTTCTGACAGAACTGTAATAAACTATAAGACCCAGTATTTTAGTGTTTCTTTTCCTTAAAACTTCATTTCCTATAAAAAGGGAACATGGACAGACATCATAATTTATATTAAAAGAAATCATATTAACAGCTTTTGTCTCAGTATAAACAAACGAAATATCTGAATTTAAGATCTTCAGCGATTTACAGAGAACAAGTCCATTAGCTTAGTCTCCTGGGTTCAAAATGAAATATAAAAGGAAAAAAATTAGACTTCCACCAACTCTGTATTTTCTTAACTTGACAGGATGCAAAATACTGTTCAGATTTAAATCCAATTCTGCAAAGTAGCATTTGGCATTTCAATCAGAATTTGATCAGATGTTCCAGTTTAACAATCGTAAGGTTGCTATAGTTCCCTCAAGAAAAGATATTTCATGTTCCCCAGAGCACAAGTATTCTAAGAATTGCCTTGCTTAGTAAGGGGACATTCATGAAATGTTACAATTTCAACCTAATTAGAAAGAAATCTTATTAATTAGATAATCTAAAGGATCTAAAAGGATATTAGATTTTTTTTAGATGGAGGGCAAAACAGCAGCTCAATAAGGGCCCATCTTTTCCTACCACTTTAAGTAACTGCTCTTTCAAACATCAGTTTACTTCTTAAATCACTGAGAATTTAACAATCACAGTGAAGTAAGTTAGCTGCTGAAATAACTCCCAATGGCAAAGCAATCCTCCCAAATTATTTTGTGTGTTTGTACGTAAGTATATAATACCCATAGACATAACTTTATGCATCCATGTGTATCTGCATGCTAAAGTTCATGAAAATTACATTCTGCAACTTCTCCAGGAAACACTTGTGATTTTTAAAAGTACTCTCTCTTTTCACAACTAAACAAAGATTTAACGTGCCACAGACTCTTTTTTCCAGCCAACTAACACACTTTTATCAAAACTACTTACCAAGCCCTATTTTACTTCACTTAACCCATGGCCTCTTCATTTATTCTAAATGTTTCTGTTCCAAAGCTCTAAAGTATAAGACAAAAACCACTGAACCCTTCCTTTTTGCCATCTGCTTCCAGTAACTCTAACCAACGGACAGAATACACTATTCCACATGTTCAAGCTTCAGTCTACAGAAATAATGTGTTTAAATGTTATTATGTAGGAATAGTATCTACCTCTGAACTGGTTGGGAGATTCCTTGCTGCACTGGCCCAGTGCAACAGGGTGGTACTTTTATTATTCCCACTGACAGAACTTCATAGATTCTCATTGCATTTCCCAAATAAAGCAACTAAAGTTCAAAAGCTAACTTACCTCATTTGGGGAACTTACATATTCCCTTTGACAAACCAGACTGTAAACTCATCTTCCCATTTATTTGCCTTCTCTAAGTTTATCTTCCCTTCTCTACTTAAGAAAGGTGTCTGAACTTCCTCAGCGCTTAAAGGGTGAAAATTTATCCTTTCAGTTCATCTAATAAGTAATGTTTTTGCCGAACAAAACCAATTCCCAATAAATTCTCACTGTATTTGTGTGCTCTGATTTGATTTAGAGGCCTGTGGGGAGACACCATTTGGTAGCACAGGAACACAGAGGGGTAGGTGGTGCTGAGGAGAAGTAGAGCTCTTATTATTCCCACTGACAGAACTTCATAGATTCTCATTGCATTTCCCAAATAAAGCAACTAAAGTTCAAAAGCTAACTTACCTCATTTGGGGAACTTACATATTCCCTTTGACAAACCAGACTGTAAACTCATCTTCCCATTTATTTGCCTTCTCTAAGTTTATCTTCCCTTCTCTACTTAAGAAAGGTGTCTGAACTTCCTCAGCGCTTAAAGGGTGAAAATTTATCCTTTCAGTTCATCTAATAAGTAATGTTTTTGCCGAACAAAACCAATTCCCAATAAATTCTCACTGTATTTGTGTGCTCTGATTTGATTTAGAGGCCTGTGGGGAGACACCATTTGGTAGCACAGGAACACAGAGGGGTAGGTGGTGCTGAGGAGAAGTAGAGCTCATGTGCCAGAAGTGTTATTGTGTCAGGTTGATTTATTGAGTGAGCTTCACTTCACCGAATGTTCCGAGATATTTATTTCCCTAAAGGCTCTGCAAAGATATGAACAGACCTGCATCCACAGATGTCATCATTGCTCATTTTACCGAGTCATGAAATTTTCTCAACTGCAATTTGTCCATCTAAAATTGCTGTAACAGAACAATGTCAATAGTAGCTTCCTACTCATACTACCTCCCTCTACTACATGCTCTTGCCATATCCACCTCCTAACTTCAGAGAATTTAAAGACACAGAGCTTCTTCCATCTACGTATTAAACAGTATCTCAAGCACTTCCTTTTCTCAATCCACTACGTAATGGAAATCAAAATACCAATGCAAATAAAAGAAATAATCAGATGCCAAACCAAGAAACTAGTAGTGCAAATGACTGAAGAGATGAAATGAAAGAATACCAACAAGTGACAAGAAAAATGTCCTACTCAAACAGCTTAGAGCTGGAATCCCATTACCCAGAATTAAGAGTAGTCAACTCCTGTAATTTTCCTTGGACTTTCTGCTTTGTGCTTTGTCTTTTTGACAGTAGCTTCTGCAAGAAGTGAGCAGCCATCACTCTCACTCTACTCTCAATAGTAAAGAAGAAACAGATTACATTTGGTCCTGATTTGATATTACAGCTGTGTGGAGAAGAAGAAATAGACATGCAAATATACTTATGCTCCCACATATTCAAAAAAACCTGAACTTACTTAGAAATAATAAAGAACTTAAGGCATTTCAAAAGCTGGAAGTGATATAAAAGCAAACACTACAAGCAGTGAAAAGAAAAAAGTTTATTAATCAATTAAGATTCATATAAAAAGTAAGATTTTCTTAAATACATGCAGAAAAAGGGAATGTATTTTAACATGTCTTAATTTGCAAGTGCTCCTTTAAGGTTTCAGAATGATAACGCCCTTTTACACAAAGTTTCAGGTGTTAGTTGGATTTAAATAATACAGCATATAGATAGAATATGACAAATAACATAAGCTCTTTTATGAACTTTATCTAAAATGCTTGTTCTGTGCTACTGAAGAATATCTATTCAAATACACCTGTAAAAGTGAGTGCTTGTGGCCTATGTCAGAATACACTGGTTTATTTAAATATGTTAATATTTCTCATTATGCCATTAACAATAACCTTCATCCATTTGTGAAAAACATTTTGCCAAGCATGCACATAAAAAATTAGCAAGTGAAGCAAAATCACCTTAATTTGCTTTGGACCAGCAAATAACCAACTAATTTGCAGAAATCCCTGCCAAGCACTCATATTAAATGCTTCATGCTTATTTTATGACCTCTGCTGCTCCTCTCCTTCCCAGGCCCTGAATCATATGATCATTAACATATTGCAAGGTCTGAAACTTTATTTTTTACATTCTTTAATTAATGCCTGTTTATAGAAGGCCATAGGACTTCAGATCCAGTTAATGAAACTTCGCTCCCCCAGGCCCCTGGAGCCCAATAGAGAGCTTTCTCCTCTGTTGTTTTAGTAGCTTTTTTCCAACTGTTTGTTTATACACACTTAATTGATCTCTTTAGTCCCAGAAGCATTCCAGAGACACAACCTGTTCTGAGGCAAGCTAAAGTTTTTTTTCCCCTTCTTTATAAAAGCCCTGATTGCCCAAGGTTATCAGTTTTAATTTGAAAGTTGAAGATTCAGCTTTATTTACACTGTCTAAAAGACAAAATTGATATGGGCCCTGAAGTGTTCATTTTTACATTCATACGCAGCAGAGTGGATTGCAAACACATACTGTATGTAATTATTTTGATGTAGAACTAAGTAATTACTAAACACTGCTATGTCTTGTTTTATTGCATTTAAGAAACTCAGTCTTCATAACAAGTTGAAAATAAGAACAAATCAGCCTGCCAATGCATGAAATTTTCATGGCTCTTCAATTTACATTTTACATATTCCCTATGACAAGAATTTCTATTATGCTATTCTCTTTTTTCTGCTATAATTAAATTAAAAAAAGTAATTGGCTGGTGCTGCACACTGCTGCAATGTCTTAATCACATAGACAAACAGTTTTACAATAGCTTACACCATTTGCCACATGGGGCAATGACATTATTGTACCAGGCTATAAACCAGGAGACAGATATCACATACCAGCTATCAACTGCTGTGTGGAATCTCCTTGTGCCTGCTTGTGAAAACAGAAGAGAGGTACATTTAGCATGTTGATTGGCAACTCTACGTCTGAGATCTTAATTAACTACAAGTGACCAAGACTAACAACATGATAAAAGCAAATGTTTGTGGTTAAAAATGATTGACATTAGAAAGATCTACTTTGATTCAAGATGTAAAAAAAATCTTTGGGTAGAGAAAATAACACAATATACCGCTGCCTAAAAGGAACTAAAAATACTTGCAAGGTTGGCTTATTTAAGTGGAAAAAAACCCGCACAACTAGCAGTCCTCAAGTAACTTTAATTCAGTATAATCAATCTTTTTTCTATAGTGGGACAAGAAAATAATGGCAGCATACAAGACACAGTTACTCCTAATTATAATTTCCTAACCACCTAAACTGATTAAGACAGTACTTCCTTTGCATTCCTGTTTAGAAAAAAGTACCATGAGAAAATAAAAGACTTCCAAAACTACCCCTGTATCAGGAATATTTTTAATAGAACCAGGCTTTTAACAATCACTTCACTATTCATATTGAAAAGAAAATAAATGCATTTAAGAACCTATCAAGTGATTTTACCCAAAACTTGTGAGGCAATTTAGGCAGAATTTAAATGTAAATTTGAAAGCTGCTAAACTGAGGACTTCTCTAAAACAGAATCTAATCCCATAAGTTCCTATGCTTTATTATTTTACTTTTACTGGTTTCTTGAATACACGTATGTTAAAGACTCATCCCAGTTATAAAAGCAATTGGGTCAAAACTTAAGAACTGGTCACCTCACAATCTAAAAGCCTCAACCAAACTGTCATGCTAGGCAAGCACCTAACACACACTAAATGGCTTAAAATTCTTTGCAAGAGTTATCATGATTGTATTGTGGGTTTGGGGTTGTTGTTTTTTTTAACTTCCCCACCCCAAAGTGACCCTTCCTGGAATGTTTTCAGAGATCTGGGAATTTGTCAAGACAATGCGACAGAAAGGCTCAGGTCCTTCACCTGAGAAAGCTAAAGCCCACATCAACTCACCTCTGAGGAATACACATCAAATTGGCCAAGTGATCAATATTACAAATGGGACTTATTCAAACTCAGCCACTCATGTTACACAAAATTACTTAAAATCTTATAACCACAAATAACCTGTGACTTACGAATTTCAGCACTCAATAGTAGCCCACAGCCCTACTCCTAAATTCTTTTTTTAAGGTAAAAAACACCTTCATCTATTACATACTGAAACTATGTTCTGGGTGTTGCTCTAGAAGTTAGTCACATTTTTATTGGTAAGACTCTTACTGAAGTTAAACCCAAGTGTACGTAAGTATCTGTGGATGTGATTGGCACGTGCACATCAACACGGTTACATTTCTTTAGCTGGATTTTCTTCCATGTCAAGGGAGAAAAAGGGTTTTGTACTATTTCTCAGTAAACTAAGTTGTTAGAAGAAAACGCACTACAGATATTAATTCTAAAACCCAACTACTAAACTGCTAATACCACATCTCAGCTACTTGATGTGTAGAGACAGGAGACTAAATCGGAGTAGCAACTGGATTCCAATCATGCGGAAAGGGAAAGGTCTCTTAACAGTGAGTCTTAAAAAAACTGGTAATATTGGTCTTCAGCACCTAGTAGACTCTAGAGCCAATACTAACAGCTTCATGGTTCCTTTCAAAAACTCAAGCTGATAAATTAAATCCATCTTGTCCTAAGAACAAT